>NW_027327525.1:300000-471121 GCF_047675955.1 Chlorocebus sabaeus
AGCAGTTTCTCAGAAAGCTTCTTTCCAGTTTATATCGGTAGATATTTACTTTTTCACCATATCCCTCTATGGGCTTCCAAATATCACTTTGCAAATTTCACAAGAACAGCCTTAGCGAAGGGCTTCTTGAGACAGGCTTTTTAGGGAAAAGCTCTAACTCTCTGAGTTGTATTAGCAGAACACAAAGCAGGTTATCAGAAAGCTTGTTTCCAGTTTTTAACGGAAGATATTTCCTTTTTCACCCTAGCCCTCTATGGGCTTCCAAATATCACTTTGCAACTTCCACAAGAACAGTCTTAGCGAAAGCCTTCTTGAGGGGACAGCTGTAGCTCTGTTAGATTAACTAACAGACAACAAAGCAGTTACTCTGAAAGCTGCTTTCCAGTTTTTAACTGAAGAGATTTCCTTTTTCACCATATCCCTCTATGGGTTTCGAAATATGACTTTGAAAATTCCACAAGTACAGTCTTAGTGAACGGCTTCTTGAGGGGAAAGCTATAACTCTGTGAGATGAATTAAGATAACACAGTGCAGTTTTTCAGAAAGCATCTTTTCGGTTTTTATGTTTCGGTATTTTCTTTTTCACCATACCTCTCTAAGGGCTTCCAAATATCATTTTGCAAATTCCACAAGAACAGTCTTAGGGGAAGGCTTCTTGAAGGGAAAGATGTAACACTGTGAGATGAATTAACAGAACACAAAGTAGTTTCTCAGAAAGCTTCTTTCCAGTTTTTAACCGAAGTTATTTCCTTTATTACCATAGACTTCTATGGGCTTCCATATATCAGTTTGCAAATTTCACAAGAACAGTCTTAGCGAAGGGCTTCTCGAAGAGAAAGCTGTAACTCTCTGAGATGAATTAACAGAACACAAAGCAGTTTCTCAGAAAGCTTCTTTTCGGTTTTTATCTTAGGATATTTCCATATGCACCATAGCTCTCTATGGCCTTCCAAATATCACTTTGCCAATTCCAAAAGAACAGTCTTTGTGAAAGGCTTCTTGAACGGAAAGCTGTAAATCTCTGAGATGAATTAACAGAACATAAAGCAGTTCCTCAGAAAGCTTCTTTTCAGTTTTTATCTTAGGATATTTCAGTTTTATCTTAGGATATTTTATCTTAGGATATCTTAGGATATTTTATCTTAGAATATTTTATCTTAGAGAGCACCATAGCTCTCTATGGCCTTCCAAATATCACTTTGCCATTTCCAAAAGAACAGTCTTTGCGAAAGGCTTCTTGAACGGAAAGCTGTAAATCTCTGAGATGAATTAACAGAACATAAAGCAGTTCCTCAGAAAGTTTCTTTTCAGTTTCTATCTTAGGATATTTCCTTTTTCACCATAGCCCTCTTTGGGCTTCCAAATATCACTTTGCAAATTCCACAAGTACAGTCTTAGCGAAGGGCTTCTTGAGGGGAAAGCTATAACTATGTGAGATGAATTAAGATAACACAGTCAGTTTTTCAGAAAGCATCTTTTCGGTTTTTATGTTACGATATTTTCTTTTTCACCATAGCTCTCTAAGGGCTTCCAAATATCACTTTGCAAATTCCACAAGAACAGTCTTAGGGGAAGGCTTCTTGAAGGGAAAGATGTAACACTGTGAGATTAATTAACAGAACACAAAGTACTTTCTCAGAAAGCTTCTTTCCAGTTTTTAACCAAAGTTATTTCCTTTATTACCATAGCCTTCTATGGGCTTCCATATATCAGTTTGCAAATTTCACAAGAACAGTCTTAGCGAAGGGCTTCTCGAGGAGAAAGCTGTAACTCTCTGAGATGAATTAACAGAACACAAAGCCGTTTCTCAGAAAGCTTCTTTTCGGTTTTTATCTCAAGATATTTCCATATGCATCATAGCTCTCTATGGCCTTCCAAATATCACTTTGCCAATTCCAAAAGAACAGTCTTTGTGAAAGGCTTCTTGAACGGAAAGCTGTAAATCTCTGGGATGAATTAACAGAACATAAAGCAGTTCCTCATAAGCTTCTTTTCAGTTTTTATCTTAGGATATTTCGTTTTTAAACATAGCCCTCTTTGGGCTTCCAAATATCTCTTTGCAAATTCCTCAAGAACAGTCTCATGGAAAGGCATCTTGAGGGGAAAGCTGTAACTCTGTGAAATAAATTAAAAGAACACAAAGCAGATTCTCAGAAAGCTTCTTTTCCGTTTTTATCTTAGGATATTTCCTTTTTCACCATCGCCTTCTAGGCGCTTCCAAATATCACTTTGCCGGTTCCACAAGAACAGTCCTTGGGAAAGGCTTCTTGAGGAGAAAGATGTAACTCTGTGAGATGAATTGAGAGAACACAAAGCAGTTTCTCAGAGAGCTTCTTTCCAGTTTTTAACGGAAGATATTTCCTCTTTCACCATAGCCCTCTATTGACTTCCAAATATGACTTTGAAAATTCCACAGGAACAGTCTTACTGATAGGCTTCTTGAGGGGAAAGTTAAAACTCTGTGAGATGAATTAAGAGAACACAATGTAGTTTCTGAGAAAGCTTCTTTTCGGTTTTTATCTTAGGATATTTCCTTTTTCGCCATAACCATCTATGGTCTTCCAATATCACTTTGCAAATTCCACAAGAACAGTCTCAGTGAATGGTTTCTTGAGGGTAAAGCTGTAACTATGTGAGATGAATTAACAGAGCACAAAGCAGTCTCTCAGAAATCTTCTTTCCAGATTTTAACGGAAGATACTTCCTTTTTCACAATAGCCTCCTATGGGCTTCCAAATATCACTTTTCAAATTCCACAAGATCAGCCTTAGCTAAAGGTTTCTTGAGGAGAAATTTGTAACACTGTGAGATGAATTAACAGACCACAAAGCAGTTTCTCGGAAAGCTTCTTTTCACTTTTTATCTTAGGATATTTCCATTTTCACCGTAGACCTCTATGGTCTTCGAAATATCACTTTGCAAATTCCACAAGAACCGTCTTAGCGAAAGGCTTCTTGAGGGGAAAGCTGTAACTCTGTGAGATAAATTAACAGAACACAAAGCAGTTTCTCAGAAAGTTTCTTTTCAGTTTCTATCTTAGGATATTTCCTTTTTCACCACAGCCCTCTTTGGGCTTCCAAATATCACTTTGCAAATTCCACAAGAACAGTCATAGCGAAAAGCTTCCTGAGGGGAAAGCTGTAACTCTGTGAGATGAACTAACAGAACACTAAGCAGTTTCTCAGAAAGTTTCTTTTCGGTTTTTATCTTAGTATATTTCCTTTTTCACCACAGCCCCTATGAGCTTCCAAACATCACATTGCAATTTCTACGAGAACAGTCTTAGAGAAAGACTTCTTGAGGGGAAAGCTGTACCTCTCTGAGATGAATTAACAGAACACAAAGCAGTTTCTCAGAAAGCTTCTTTCCAGTTTTGAACTGAAGATATTTCCTTTTTCACCATAGCCCTCCATGGGCTTCCAAATGTCACCTTGCAAATTCCACAAGAACCGCCTTCGCGATATTCTTCTTGAGGCGAAAGCTGTAACTCTGTGAGATAAATTGACAGAACACAAAGCAGTTTCTCAGAAAGCTTCTTTTCAGTTTTTATCTTAGGATATCTCCTTGTTCAACATAGCCCTCTGTGGGCTTCCAAATATCACTTTGCAAATTCCACAAGAACAGTCTTAGGAAAAGGCTTCATGAGGGGAAAGCTGTAAGTCTCTGAGATGAATTAACAGAACACAAAGTAGTTTCTCAGAAATCTTCTTTCCAGATATTAACGGAAGATATTTCCTTTTTCACCATAGCCCCCTATGGGCTTCCAAATATCACTTTTCAAATTCCACAAGATCAGACATAGCTAAAAGTTTCTTGAGGAGAAATTTGTAACACTCTGAGATGAATTAACAGAATACAAAGCAGTTTCTCAGAAAGCTTCTTTTCGTTTTTTATCTTAGGATATTTCCATTTTCACCATAGCCCTCTACGGTTTTCGAAATATCACATTGCAAATTCCACAAGAACAGTCTTAGCGAAAGGCTTCTTGAGGGGAAAGCTGCAATTGTGTGAGCTGAATTAAGAGAATACAAAGCAGTCTCTCAGAAAGCTTCTTTCCAGTTTTTAACTGAAGATATTTCCTTTTCCACCATGGCCCTTTAAGGGCTTCCAAATAGCACTTTGCAAATTCCACAAGAACAGTCTTAGCGAAAGGCTTCTTGAGGGGAAAGCCGTAACTGTGTGAGATTAATTAAAGGAACACAAAGGTGTCTCTCAGAAAGCTTCTTGCCAGCTTTTAAAGGAAGATATTTCCTTTTTCACCGTAGCTCTCTATGGGCTTCCAAATATCTCTTTGCAAATTCCACAGGACAGTCTTAGGGAAAGGCTTCTAGAGTGGAAAGCTGTAACTCTGTGACATGAATTAACAGAACGCAAGGCAGTTTCTCAGAAAGATTCTTTACAGTTTTTAATGGAAGATATTTTCTTTTTCACCATAGCCCTCTACGGGCTTCCAAATATTACTTTCCAAATTTCACAAGAACAGTCTTAGTGAACGGCTCCCTGAGGGGAAAGCTGTAACTCTGTGAGATTAACTAACAGAACACTAAGCAGTTTCTCAGAAAATTTCTTTTCGGTTTTTATCTTAGTATATTTCCTTTTTCACCATAGCCCCTATGAGCTTCCAAACATCACTTTGCAATTTTCACAACATCAGTCATAGAGAAAGACTTCTTGAGGGGAAATTTGTACCTCTCTCAGATGAATTAAGAGAACACAAAGCAGTTTCTCAGAAAGCTTCTTTTCAGTTTTTATCTTAGTATATTTCCTTTTTCACCATAGCCCCTATGAGCTTCCAAACATCACTTTGCAATTTTCACAACATCAGTCATAGAGAAAGACTTCTTGAGGGGAAATTTGTACCTCTCTCAGATGAATTAAGAGAACACAAAGCAGTTTCTCAGAAAGCTTCTTTTCAGTTTTTATCTTAGTATATTTCCTTTTTCACCATTACCTTCTAAGGACTTCCAAATATCCCTTTGCAAATTCCACAAGAACACTCTTAGCGAAAGGCTTCTTGAGGGGAAAGCTGTAACTCTGTGAGATGAATTAACAGAACACAAAGCAGTTTCTCAGAAAGCTTCTTTCCAGTTTTTAACTGAAGATATTTCCTTTTTCACCGTAGCCCTCCATGGGCTTCCAAATGTCACTTTTCAAATTCCACAAGAACCGCCTTCGCGAAAGTCTTCTTTAGGGGAAAGCTGTATCTCTTTGAGAGAAACTGACAGAACACAAAGCAGTTTCTCAGAAAGCTTCTTTTCAGTTTTTATCTTAGGATATCTCCTTTTTTCACCATAGCCCTCTTTGGGCTTCCAAATGTTACTTTTCAAATTCCACAAGATCAGCCTTAGCTAAAGGTTTCTTGAGGAGAAATTTGTAACATTGTGAGATGAATTAACAGAACACAAAGCAGTTTCTGAGAAAGCTTCCTTCTACTTTTTAACAGAAGATATTTCCTTTTTCACCATAGCCCTCTATGGGCTTCCAAATATCACTTTGCAAATTCCACAAGAACAGTCTTAGCGAAAGGCTTCTTGAGGGCAAAGCTGTAACACTGTGAGATGAATTAACAGAACACAAAGCAGTTTCTCAGAAAGCTTCTTTCCCATTTTTAACGGAAGTTATTTCCTTTTTCACCGTAACCCTCTATGGGCTTCCAAATATCACTTTCAAATTCCAGAAGAACAGTCTTAGCGAAAAGCTTCTTGAGGAGAAAGCTGTATCTCTGTGAGATGAATTAACAGAACACAATGCAGTTTTTTGGAAGGCTTCTTTTCAATTTTATCTTAGGATATTTCCTTTTCCACCATAGCCCTCTATGGGCTTCCAAAGATCATTTTGAAAATTCCACAAGAACAGTCTCAGCGAAAGGCTTCTTGAGGTGAAAGCTGTAACCCTGTGAGATGAATTAACAGAACACAAAGCAGTTTCTCAGAAAGCTTCTTTTCAGTTTTTATCTTAGGATATTTCCTTTTTCTCCATAGCCCTCTATGGGCTTCCAAACGTCACTTTGCAAATTTCACCAGAACACTCTTAGGGAAAGGCTTCTTGACGGGAAAGCTGTAACTCTGTGAGATGAATTAACAGAACACAAAGCAGGTTCTCAGAAAGCTTCTTTTCAGGTTTCAACGGAAGATATTTCCTTTTTCACCGTAGCCCTCTATGGGCTTCCAAATATCACTTTGCAAATTCCACAAGAACAGTCTTAGTGAAAGGCTTCTTGAGGGGAAAGATTCTTGAGGGAAAAGCTTCTTTCCAGTTTTTAAGGAAAGTTATTTCCTTTTTCACCATAGCCCTCTATGGGCTTCCAAATATTACTTTCCAAATTTCACAAGAACAGTCTTAGTGAACGGCTTCTTGAGGGGAAAGCTGTAACTCTGTGAGATGAACTATCAGAACACAAAGCAGTTTCTCAGAAATCTTCTTTTCGGTTTTTATCTTAGTATATTTCCTTTTTCACCATAGCCCTCTATGGCCTTCCAAATATCACTTTGCAAATTCCACAAGAACTGTCTTCGCGAAAGGCTTCTTGAGGAGAAACCTGTAACTCTGTGACATGAATTAACAGAACGCAAGGCAGTTTCTCAGAAAGATTCTTTACAGTTTTTAATGGAAGATATTTTCTTTTTCACCATAGCCCTCTACGGGCTTCCAAATATTACTTTCCAAATTTCACAAGAACAGTCTTAGTGAACGGCTTCCTGAGGGGAAAGCTGTAACTCTGTGAGATGAACTAACAGAACACTAAGCAGTTTCTCAGAAAATTTCTTTTCGGTTTTTATCTTAGTATATTTCCTTTTTCACCATAGCCCCTATGAGCTTCCAAACATCACTTTGCAATTTTCACAAGATCAATCTTAGAGAAAGACTTCTTGAGGGGAAAGTTGTACCTCTCTGAGATGAATTAAGAGAACACAAAGCAGTTTCTCAGAAAGCTTCTTTTCAGTTTTTATCTTAGTATATTTCCTTTTTCACCATTACCTTCTAAGGACTTCCAAATATCCCTTTGCAAATTCCACAAGAACACTCTTAGCGAAAGGCTTCTTGAGGGGAAAGCTGTAACTCTGTGAGATGAATTAACAGAACACAAAGCAGTTTCTCAGAAAGCTTCTTTCCAGTTTTTAACTGAAGATATTTCCTTTTTCACCGTAGCCCTCCATGGGCTTCCAAATGTCACTTTTCAAATTCCACAAGAACCGCCAACGCGAAAGTCTTCTTTAAGGGAAAGCTGTATCTCTGTGAGAGAAACTGACAGAACACAAAGCAGTTTCTCAGAAAGCTTCTTTTCAGTTTTTATCTTAGGATATCTCCTTTTTTCACCATAGCCCTCTATGGGCTTCCAAATATTACTTTTCAAATTCCACAAGATCAGCCTTAGCTAAAGGTTTCTTGAGGAGAAATTTGTAACATTGTGAGATGAATTAACAGAACACAAAGCAGTTTCTGAGAAAGCTTCTTTCTACTTTTTAACGGAAGATATTTCCTTTTTCACCATAGCCCTCTATGGGCTTCCAAATATCACTTTGCAAATTCCACAAGAACAGTCTTAGCGAAAGGCTTCTTGAGGGCAAAGCTGTAACTCTGTGAGATGAATTAACAGAACACAAAGCAGTTTCTCAGAAAGCTTCTTTCCTGTTTTTAACGGAAGTTATTTCCTTTTTCACCGTAACCCTCTATGGGCTTCCAAATATCACTTTCAAATTCCAGAAGAACAGTCTTAGCGAAAAGCTTCTTGAGGAGAAAGCTGTATCTCTGTGAGATGAATTAACAGAACACAATGCAGTTTTTTGGAAGGCTTCTTTTCAGTTTTTATCTTAGGATATTTCCTTTTCCATCATAGCCCTCTATGGGCTTCCAAAGATCATTTTGAAAATTCCACAAGAACAGTCTCAGCGAAAGGCTTCTTGAGGTGAAAGCTGTAACCCTGTGAGATGAATTAACAGAACACAAAGCAGTTTCTCAGAAAGCTTCTTTTCAGTTTTTATCTTAGTATATTTCCTTTTTCTCCATAGCCCTCTATGGGCTTCCAAACGTCACTTTGCAAACTTCACCAGAACACTCTTAGGGAAAGGCTTCTTGACGGGAAAGCTGTAACTCTGTGAGATGAATTAACAGAACACAAAGCAGGTTCTCAGAAAGCTTCTTTTCAGGTTTCAACGGAAGATATTTCCTTTTTCACCGTAGCCCTCTATGGGCTTCCAAATATCACTTTGCAAATTCCACAAGAACAATCTTAGCGAAAGGCTTCTTGAGGGGAAAGCTTCTTGAGGGGAAAGCTTCTTTCCAGTTTTTAAGGAAAGTTATTTCCTTTTTCACCATAGCCCTCTATGGGCTTCCAAATATTACTTTCCAAATTTCACAAGAACAGTCTTAGTGAACGGCTTCTTGAGGGGAAAGCTGTAACACTGTGAGATGAACTATCAGAACACAAAGCAGTTTCTCAGAAATCTTCTTTTCGGTTTTTATCTTAGTATATTTCCTTTTTCACCATAGCCCTCTATGGCCTTCCAAATATCACTTTGCAAATTCCACAAGAACTGTCTTAGCGAAAGGCTTCTTGAGGGGAAAGCTGTAACTCTCTTAGATGAATTAACAGAACACAAAGCAGTTTCTCAGAAAGCTTCTTTTCACTTTTTTTTTTAATATTACATGCTTAATTTCTTTTTTATTTATATAATTTTGTGTAACAATCCCTCATGAAATATCAGAATTCTTATTACTTAGTACTTAAAGAATATTCAAGAAATATTTTTGCAGTAGAAAGCTAGCCATGTATGAGCAGGGCAGGAGAGGTCTCCCCTCTTCCACACACCAAATGTGTTGGGAAACCCTCAGGTGATGGTCAAGGGGTTGTTAACTGTTTCTCTAAAGTAGTAATTGGTCATACCTGGTGTCAAGGAAAGGCAGGCTTCTAATAGAAAACACCTGAAACTGATTAGCAACTTCCCAATGAGATCTCAGGAGTGAGGAGAAGTAAGGCAAGATCCCGGAAGTATGCCAATGTATAAAACCTCAAGTCAAGAAGTCAAGCCGTGCACTTGGCTTCTCAAGTCTCCCACTTGGCCCTCTTCCAGGTTGTACTTCCCTTCTTTTCCTTTCTGTTTTAAAGCCTTTTAATAAACCTTCACTCCTGCTCTGAGAATTACCTCTGTCTCACTTTCTGCCTTATGCCCCTTAGTGGAATTCCTTCTGAGGAAGCAAGAATGGAGGGTGCTGCAAACCTATACAGATTCGTAGCCAATGTCTCAAGAACTCGGATGTCTTCCACAGGTAATAACATTGCTTTCAATATTTTTCATAATTATATCATGCTAAAAAACTAAGTATAACAGTGTCAAATACAAATACAACTAAAGCTTTTTGAAGTCTATTTTACTTTACAAGTTTTTTTAAATCAAGTATGATTTTTCCTGGTGCAATTAAATTATAATTCTTTTCATATTTATATTTAATCATTTTATATAGAATTATTTTATATTTCTAGTACTTATTATTCTAGTATATCACTTTTAGGCTTACTTTATGTCTCCCTTTTATAAAAATAAGTAAAATATATATTTGATACATTACAATAACTTAGCAAAATGCTCAGGTATAATGCTATTTAAAAATTAATATACCATATTTCTCTAATAATGCTATAATTTTCTCATAAAATAATAAATCTTTTTAATGTTTGAAATTATAGGATGATAAGTGGTTTTAATTTATTCCCCTTGTTTGAATTTTCAGTAGTGAATATGTTCTTTCAAAAATATTTTTATGATAAATTCCAAATGCATACAATAGTGGATTACCTCTAGGTACTCATCATTCATTTCACCAACATCAACACTTGTCCAATTCCTTTTACCTTCACTCACTTCTCCCCATTTCCCCCAACTGCATTCCTGCCACAACTGCTGACTCAAACCGTTCAAAGGATTGCTTGGTCAATCATTTTGTAACAATTTAGTTATGTGCTTTTCCTAAAAAATAAGTGGAAGATTATTTTCTATTTTTTATTTTTTATTTTTTAAAATTATTTATTTCAATTTTGTGGGTATATAGTAGATGTATGTATTTATGGGGTGCATGAGATGTTCTGATTCAGGCATGCAATGAATAATAATCACATCACGTAAAATGGGGTATCCATTCTCTCAAGCATTTATCCTTTGTGTTACAAGCAATCCAATTAGACTCTTTTAGTTATTTTCAAATGCACAGTTAAATTATTACTGACTATAGTTGCCTTGTTGTGCTATCAAATACTAGATCCTATTTATTCTTTCTGTTTTTTTGTACCCATTAACCATCTCCAGCTTTGCCTCAAACCCCCACTACACTTCCGAGCCTCTGGTAACCATGCTTCTACTCTCTATCTCCATGAGTTCAATTGTTTTGATTTTTAGATCTCACAAATAAGTGAGAACATGAAATTAGAATTATTATTAAACAGATCTCAAAATGTGACTTAGTTGCATATCTTCTCCTCCTCTGCCTGTATCAACCTGTTTCAGCCTGGAAGCCTCTAGTGGGAAGGAGAGATGTGGTTGGTTGTTTCTTTTTTCTTTTTTTTTTTTTTTATATATATTTTAAGTTCTAGGGTACATGTGCATAACGTGCAGGTTTGTTACATATGTATACTTTTGCCCTGTTGCTGTGCTGCACCCATCAATTCGTCAGCACCCATCAACTCGTCATTTACATCAGGTATAACTCCCAATGCAATCCCTCCCGCCTCCCCCCTCCCCATGATAGGCCCCGGTGTGTGATGTTCCCCTTCCCGAGTCCAAGTGATCTCATTGTTCAGTTCCCACCTATGAGTGAGAACATGCGGTGTTTGGTTTTCTGTTCTTGTGATAGTTTGCTAAGAATGATGGTTTCCAGCTGCATCCATGTCCCTACAAAGGACACAAACTCATCCTTTTTTTGGCTGCATAGTATTCCATGGTGTATATGTGCCACATTTTCTTAATCCAGTCAGTCACTGATGGACATTTGGGTTGATTCCAAGTCTTTGCTATTGTGAATAGTGCCGCAATAAACATACGTGTGCATGTGTCCTTATAGCAGCATGATTTATAATCTTTTGTGTATGTACCCAGTAATGGGATGGCTGGGTCATATGGTACGTCTAGTTCTATATCCTTGAGGAATCGCCATACTGTTTTCCATAATGATTGAACTAGTTTACAATCCCACCAACAGTGTAAAAGTGTTCCTATTTCTCCACATCCTCTCCAGCACCTGTTGTTTCCTGACTTTTGAATGATCGCCATTCTAACTGGTGTGAGATGGTATCTCAGTGTGGTTTTGATTTGCATTTCTCTGATGGCCAGTGATGATGAGCATTTTTTCATGTGTCTGTTGGCTGTATGAATGTCTTCTTTTGAGAAATGTCTGTTCATATCCTTTGCCCACTTTTTGATGGGGTTGTTTGTTTTTTTCTTGTAAATTTTTTTGAGGTCTTTGTAGGTTCTGGATATTAGCCTTTGTCAGATGAGTAGATTGCAAAAATTTTCTCCCATTCTGTAGGTTGCCAGTTCACTCTGATGGTAGTTTCTTTTGCTGTGCAGAAGCTCTTTAGTTTAATGAGATCCCATTTGTCAATTTTGGCTTTTGCTGCCGTTGCTTTTGGTGTTATAGACATGAAGTCTTTGCCCATGCCTATGTCCTGAATGGTACTACCTAGGTTTTCCTCTAGGGTTTTTATGGTATTAGGCCTAACGTTTAAGTCTCTAATCCATCTTGAATTAATTTTCGTATAAGGAGTAAGGAAAGGATCCAGTTTCAGCTTTCTGCTTATGGCTAGCCAATTTTCCCAGCACCATTTATTAAATAGGGAATCCTTTCCCCATTTCTTGTTTCTCTCAGGTTTGTCAAAGATCAGATGGCTGTAGATGTGTGGTATTATTTCTGAGGACTCTGTTCTGTTCCATTGGTCTATATCTCTGTTTTGGTACCAGTACCATGCTGTTTTGGTGACTGTAGCCTTGTAATATAGTTTGAAGTCAGGTAGCGTGATGCCTCCAGCTTTGTTCTTTTGACTTAGGATTGTCTTGGAAATGCGGGCTCTTTTTTGGTTCCATATGAACTTTAAAGCAGTTTTTTCCAATTCTGTGAAGAAACTCATTGGTAGCTTGATGGGGATGGCATTGAATCTATAAATAACCTTGGGCAGTATGGCCATTTTCACAATATTGATTCTTCCTATCCATGAGCATGGTATGTTCTTCCATTTGTTTGTGTCCTCTTTTATTTCATTGAGCAGTGGTTTGTAGTTCTCCTTGAAGAGGTCCTTTACATCCCTTGTAAGTTGGATTCCTAGGTGTTTTATTCTCTTTGAAGCAATTGTGAATGGAAGTTCATTCATGATTTGGCTCACTGTTTGTCTGTTACTGGTGTATACGAATGCTTGGGATTTTTGCACATTAATTTTGTATCCTGAGACTTTGCTGAAGTTGCTTATCAGCTTAAGGAGATTTCGGGCTGAGACAATGGGATTTTCTAAATATACAATCATGTCATCTGCAAAGAGGGACAATTTGACTTCTTCTTTTCCTAACTGAATCCCCTTGATTTCTTTCTCTTGCCTGATTGCCCTAGCCAGGACTTCCAACACTATGTTGAATAGGAGTGGTGAGAGAGGGCATCCCTGTCTTGTGCCAGTTTTCAAAGGGAATTTTTCCAGGTTTTGCCCATTCAGTATGATATTGGCTGTGGGTTTGTCATAAATAGCTCTTATGATTTTGAGGTACGTTCCATCAATACCGAATTTATTGAGCGTTTTTAGCATGAAGGGCTGTTGAATTTTGTCAAAAGCCTTTTCTGCATCTATTGAGATAATGATGTGGTTCTTGTCTTTGGTTCTGTTTATATGCTGGATTATGTTTGTTGATTTGCGAATGTTGAACCAGCCTTGCATCCCAGGGATGAAGCCCACTTGATCATGGTGGATAAGCTTTTTGATGTGTTGCTGAATCCGGTTTGCCAGTATTTTATTGAGGATTTTTGCATCGATGTTCATCAGGGATATTGGTCTAAAATTCTCTTTTTTTGTTGTTTCTCTGCCAGGCTTTGGTATCAGGATGATGTTGGCCTCATAAGATGAGTTAGGGAGGGTTCCCTGTTTTTCTATTGATTGGAATAGGTTTAGAAGGAATGGTACCAGCTCCTGGGATAGTTGATCTATTCAGGGATTCAACTTCTTCCTGGTTTAGTCTTGGAAGAGTGAGAGTGTCCAGGAAATTATCCATTTCTTCTAGATTTTCTAGTTTATTTGCGTAGAGGTGTTTATAGTATTCTCTGATGGTAGTTTGTATTTCTGTGGGGTCGGTGGTGATATCCCCTTTATCATTTTTTATTGCGTCTATTTGATTCTTCTCCCTTTTCTTCTTTATTAGTCTTGCTAGCGGTCTGTCAATTTTGTTGATCTTTTCAAAAAACCAACTCCTGGATTCATTGATTTTTTGGAGGGATTTTTGTGTCTCTATCTCCTTCAGTTCTGCTCTGATCTTAGTTATTTCTTGCCTTCTGCTAGCTTTTGAATGAGTTTGCTCTTGCTTCTCTAGTTCTTTTAATTGCGATGTTAGAGTGTCAATTTTAGATCTTTCCTGCTTTCTCTTGTGGGCATTTAGTGCTATAAATTTCCCTCTACACACTGCTTTAAATGTGTCCCAGAGATTCTGGTATGTTGTATCTTTGTTCTCATTGGTTTCAAAGAACATCTTTATTTCTGCCTTCATTTCGTCATGTACCCAGTAGTCATTCAGGAGCAGGTTGTTCAGTTTCCATGTAGTTGAGCGGTTTGGATTGAGTTTCTTAGTCCTGAGTTCTAGTTTGATTGTAGTGTGGTCTGAGAGACAGTTTGTTACCATTTCTGTTCTTGTACATTTACTGAGGGGTGCTTTACTTCCAACTATGTGGTCAATTTTGGAATAAGTGCGCTCTGGTGCTGAGAAGAATGTATATTCTGTTGATTTGGGTGGAGAGTTCTATAGATGTCTATTAGTTCTGCTTGCTGCAGAGATGAGTTCAATTCCTGGATATCCTTGTTAATTTTCTGTCTCGTTGATCTGTCTAATGTTGACAGTGGAGTGTTGAAGTCTCCCATTATTATTGTATGGGAGTCTAAGTCTCTTTGTAAGGCTCTAAGGACTTGCTTTATGAATCTGGGTGCTCCTGTATTGGGTGCATATATATTTAGGATAGTTAGCTCTTCCTGTTGAATTGATCCCTTTACCATTATGTAATGGCCTTCTTTGTGTCTTTTGATCTTTGATGGTTTAAAGTCTGTTTTATCAGAGACTAGTATTGCAACCCCTGCTTTTTTTTGTTCTCCATTTGCTTGGTAAATCTTCCTCCATTCCTTTATTTTGAGCCTATGTATGTCTCTGCGTGTGAGATGGGTCTCCTGAATACAGCAGACTGATGGGTCTTGACTCTTTATCCAGTTTGCCAGTCTGTGTCTTTTAATTGGAGCATTTAGTCCATTTACATTTAAGGTTAAGATTGTTATGTGTGAGCTTGATAATACCATTATGATATTAACTGGTTATTTTGCTCGTTAGTTGATGCAGTTTCTTCCTAGCCTTGATGGTCTTTACATTTTGGCAGGTTTTTGCAATGGCTGGTATCGGTTGTTCCTTTCCATGTTTAGTGCTTCCTTCAGGGTCTCTTGTAAGGCAGGCCTAGTGGTGACAAAATCTCTAAGCATTTGTTTATCTGTAAAGGATTTTATTTGTCCTTCACTTATGAAACTTAGTTTGGCTGGATATGAAATTCTGGGTTGAAAATTCTTTTCTTTAAGAATGTTGAATATTGGCCCCCACTCTCTTCTGGCTTGTAGTTTCTGCCGAGAGATCTGCTGTTAGTCTGATGGGCTTCCCTTTGTGGGTAACCCGACCTTTCTCTCTGGCTTGCTCTTCTCGAGGAGTATCTTTGTGGTGTTCTCTGTATTTCCTGGATTTGAATGTTGGCCTGCCCTACTAGGTTGGGGAAGTTCTCCTGGATGATATACTGAAGAGTGTTTTCCAAATTGGTTCCATTTTCCCCCTCACTTTCAGGAACCACAATCAGACGTAGATTTGGTCTTTTTACATAATCCCATACTTCTTGCAGGCTTTGTTCATTTCTTTTTCTACTTTTTTCTTTTGGTTTCTCTTCTCGTTTCATTTCGTTCATTTGATCCTTAATCGCTGATACTCTTTCTTCCAGGTGATCGAGTCGGTTACTGAAGCTTGTGCATTTGTCACGTATTTCTCGTGTCATGGTTTTCATCTCTTTCATTTCGTTTATGACCTTCTCTGCATTAATTATTCTAGCCATCAATTCTTCCCATTTTTTATCAAGACTTTTAGTTTCTTTGCGCTGGGTACGTAATTCCTCCTTTAGTTCTGAGAAGTTTGATGGACTGAAGCCTTCTTCTATCATCTCGTCAAAGTCATTCTCCATCCAGCTTTGATCCGTTGCTGGCGATGAGCTGCGCTCCTTTGCCGGAGGAGATGCGCTCTTATTTTTTGAAATTCCAGCTTTTCTGCCCTGCTTTTTCCCCATCTTTGTGGCTTTATCTGCCTCTGCTTTTTAACGGAAGATATTTCCTTTTTCAACGTAGCCCTCTATGGGCTTCCAAATATCACTTTGCAAATTCCACAAGAACAGTCTTAGTGAAAGGCATCTTGAGGGGAAAGCTGTAACTCTGTGAGATGAATTAACAGAACACAAAGCAGTTTCTAAAAAACATTCTTTCCAGTTTTTAACGGAAGACATTTCCTTTTTCATCATAGCCCTCTATGGGCTTCCAAATATCACCTTGAAAATTCCACAGGAACAATCTTAGTGAACGGCTTCTTGAGGGGAAAGCTATAACTCTGTGAGATGAATTAAGAGAACATAATGCAGTTTCTCAGACAGCTTCTTTTCGGTTTTTATCTTAGTATATTTCCTTTTTCGGCATAGCCCTCTATGGGCTTCCAAATATCACTTTGCGAATTCCACAAGAACAGTCTTAGCGAAAGGTTTCTTGAGGGGAAAGCTGTAACTCTCTGAGATGAATTAACAGAACACAAAGCAGTTTGTCAAAAGGCTTCCATTCAATTTTCATGTTAGGATATTTATGTTTTCACCATATACTTCTAAGGGCTTCCAAATATCACTTTGTAAATTCCACAAGAACAGACTTACTGAAAGGCTTTTTGAGGGGAAAGCTGTAACTCTGTGAAATGAATTAACAGAACAGAAAGCAGTTTCTCAGAAATCTTCTTTCCAGTTTTTAACTGAAGATTTTTCCTTTTTCACCATAGCCCTCTTCTGATTCCAGATATCCTTTGCAAATACCATAAGAACAGTCTTAGCGAAAGGCTTCTTCAGGGGAAAGCTGTAACACGGTGAGATGTATTAACAGAACACACGGCATTTTCTCAGAAAGCTTCTTTCCAGTTTTTACCTGAAGATATTTCCTTTTTCACCCTAGCCATTTATGGGCTTCCAAATATCACTTTGCAAACCCCACAAGAACAGTCTTAGTAAACGGTTTCTGGAGGGGAAAGCTGTAAATTTGTGAGTTAACTAACAGAATACAAAGCAGTTTCTTACAAAGCTTCTTTACGGATTTTGTCTTAGGAAACTTCCATTTACACCATAGCCGTCTAAGGGTTTTGAAATATTACTTTGCATATTCCACAAGAACAGTCTTAGCGAAAGGCTTCTTGAGGAGAAAGCTGTAACTCTCTGAGATGAATTAACAGAACACAAAGCAGTTTCTCAGAAAACTTCATTTCAGTTTTTATCTTAGGATATTTCCTTTTTCACTATAGCTCTCTATGGGCTTCCAAATATCACTTTGCAAATTCCACGAGAACAGTCTTAGCGAAAGGCTTCTTGAGGGGAAAGATGTAAGTCTGTGAGCTGAATTAACAAAACATAAAGTAGTTTCTCAGAAAACTTCTTTCCAGTTTTTAACGGAAGATATTTCCTTTTTCACCATAACCCTCTATGGGTTTCCAAATACCACTTTGCGAATTCCACAAAAACAGTCTTAGCGAAACGCTTCTTGAGGGGAAAGCTGTATTTCTGTGAGATGAATTAACAGAACACAAAGCAGTTTCTCAGAAATCTTCTTACCTGTTTTATCGGAAGATATTTCCTTTTTCTCCAAAGCCCTCTATGGGCTTGCAAATATCACTTTGGAAATTCCACAAGAACAGTCTTAGCGAAAGGCTTCTTGAGGAGTAAGCTGTAACTCTGTGAGATGAATTAACAGATCACAAAACAGTTTCTCCGAAAGATTCTTTCCAGTTTTTAACGGAAGAAGTTTCCTTTTTCACCATAACCCTCTATGGGATTCCAATTATCACTTTGCACATTCCACAATAACAACCTTAGCGAAAGTCCCCTTGAAGGGAAAGCTGTAACTCTGTGAGATGAATTAACAGAACACAAAGCAGTCTCTCAGAAACCATCTTTCCAGTTTTTAACTGGAGATATTTCCTTTTTCACCATAGCCCTCTAGGGCTTCCAAATATCACTTTGCAAATTCCACAAGAACAGTCTCAGCGAAGGGCTTCTTGAGAGGAAAGCTGTAACTTGGTGAGATGTATTCACATAACACACGACAGTTTCTCAGGAAGCTTATTTCCAGTTTTTAATTGGAGATATATCCTCTTTCACAATAGCCCTCTAAGGGCTTCCAAATATCACTTTGGAAATTTCACAAGAACAGTCTTAGTGAACGGCTTCTTGAGGGGAAAGCTGTAACTCTGTGAGGTGAACTCACAGATCACAAAGCAGTTTCTCAGAAAGCTTCTTTCCAGTTTGTAACAGAAGATATTTCCTTTTTCAACATAGCCCTCTATGGGCTTCCAAATATCATTTTGCATATCACACAAGAACGGTCTTAGCGAAAGAGTTCTTGAGGGGAAAGCTGTAATTCAGTGAGATTAATTAACAGAACACACGGCAGTTTCTCAGAAAGCTTCTTTCCAGTTTTTAACTGAAGATATTTCCTTTTTCACAATAGCCCTCTATGGTCTCCCAAATACAACATTGCAAATTTCACAAGAACAGTCTTCGTCAACGGCCTCTTGAGGGGAAAGCTGTAACTCTGTGAGATGAACTAACAGAACACAAAGCAGTTTCTCAGACAGCTTCTTTTCGGTTTTTATCTTAGGATATTGCCATTTGCATCGTAGCACTCTTTGGGCTTCGAAATATCACTTTGCAAATCCCACAAGAATAGACTTAGTGAAAGGCTTCTTGACGGGAAAGCTGTAACTCTTTGAGATGAATTAACAGAACACAAAGCAGTTTCTCAGAAAGCTTCTTTCAAGCAGTTAACTGAAGATATTTCTTTTTCACCATAGCCCTTACGAGCTTCCAAATATCACTTAGCAAATTCCACAAGAACAGCCTTAGCGAAAGGCGTCTTGAGGGGATCGCTGTAACTCTGAGATGAATTAACAGAACACAGGGCAGTTTCTCAGAAAGCTTCTTTACAGTTTTTAGCAGAAGATGTTTCCTTTTACACAATAGCCCCCTATGGGCTTCCAAATATCACTTTGCAAATTCCACAAGAACAGTCTTAGCAAAAGTCTTCTTGAGGGGAAAGCTGTATATCTCTGAGATGAATTAACGGAACACAAAGCAGTTTCCCAGAAAGCTTCTTTAGAGATGTTAACGGAAGATTGTTCCTTTTCCACCATAGCCCTCTAAGGACTTCCAAATATCACCTTGCACATTCCACAAGAACAGTCTTAGCGAATGGTTTCTTGAGGAGAAAGATGAAGTAACAGAATACAAAGCAGTTTCTCAGAAAGCTTCTTTCCAGTTTTTAACTGAAGATATTTCCTTTTTCACCGTAGCCCTCTACAGGCTTAAAAAATCACTTTGCAAATTCCACAAGAACAGCCTTAGCGAAAGGTCCTTGAGGGGCAAGCTGTAAATTTGTCAGTTAACTAACAGAATACAAAGCAGTTTCTCAGAAAGCTTCTTTATTGTTTTTGCCATAGGATACTTTCATTTTCAACATTGCCGTCTAAGGGTTTTGAAATATCGCTTTGCAAATTCCACAGGAGCAGTCATAGCAAAAGGCTTCTTGAGTGGAATGCTGTAACTCTGAGAGATGAATTAACAGAACACAAAGAAGTTTCTCAGAAAGCTTCATTTCACTTTTTATCTTAGGATATTTCCTTTTTCACCATAGCTCTCTATGGGCTTCCAAATATCACTTTGCAAATTCCACGAGAACAGACTTAGCAAAAGGCTTCTTGAGGGGAAAGCTGTAAGTCTGTGGGATGAATTAACAGAACATAAAGCAGTTTCTCAGAAACCTTCTTTCCAGTTTTTAACGGAAGAAATTGCTTTTTCACCATATCCCTCTATAGGCTTCCAAATATTATTTTGCAAATTCCACAAGAACAGTCTTAACGAAATGCCACTTGATGGGAATGCTGTAACTCTGTGAGTTGAATTAACAGAACACAAAGCAGTTTATCGGAAACCTTCTTTCCAGTTTGTAACAGAAGATATTTCCTTTTTCACCACAGCCCTCTAAGGGCTTCCAAATATCACTTTGCAAATCCCACAAGAACAGTCTTAGCAAAAGAGTTCTTGAGGGGAAAGCTGTAGGTCTGTGAGATTAATTAACAGAACACAAGGCAGTTTCTCAGAAAGCTTCTTTCCAGTTTTTAACTGAAGATATTTCCTTTTTCACTACAACCCTCTATGGGCTTCCAAATATCACTTTGCAAGTTTCACTAGAACAGTCTTAGTGAACGGATGCTTGAGGGTAAATCTCTAACTCTTTGAGATGAACTAACAGAAAACAAAGCAGTTTCTGAGAAAGCTTCTTTTCGGTTTTTCTCTTAAGATATTTCCATTTTCACCATAGCCCTCTATGGGCTTTCAAATATCACCTTGCAAATTCCACAAGAAGAGTCTCAGCGAAAGGATTCTTGAGGGAAAAGCTGTAACTCTGTGAGATGAATTATCAGAACACAAAGCAGTTTCTCAGAAAGCTTCTTTCCAGTTTTTAACGGAAGATATTTCCTTATTCACCATAGCACTCTATGGTCTCCCAAATATAACATTGCAAATTTCACAAGAACAGACTTAGTGAACTGTCTCTTGAGGGGAAAGCTTTAACTCTGTGAGATGAACGAACAGAACACAAAGCAGTTTCTCAGACAGCTTCTTTTCGGTTTTTAGCTTAGGATATTGCCATTTTAACCGTAGCCCTTAGGAGCTTCCAAATATCACTTAGCAAATTCCACAAGAACAGACTTAGCGAAAGGCTTCTTGAGGCGAAAGTTCGAACTCTGTGACAGCAATTAACAGAACACAAAGCAGTTTCTAAGAAAGCTTCTTTACAGCTGTTAACGGAAGATAGTTCCTTTTTCAACATAGCCCTCTATGGATTCCAAATATCACCTTTCAAATACCACAAGAACAGTCTTAATGAATGGTTTCTTGAGGAGAAAGCTGTAACTCTGTGAGATGAATTAACAGACCACAAAGCAATTTTTCAGAAAGATTCTTTGCAGTGTTTAACGGAAAATATTTCCTTTTTCAACATACCCCTCTATAGGCCTCCAAATATCATTTTGCAAATTGTACAAGAGCAGTTTTTTCACCGTAGCCCTCTATAGGCTTAAAAAAATCACTTTGCAAATCCCACAAGAACAGCCTTAGCAAAAGACTTCTTGAGGGGAAACCTGTAACTCTGTGAGATCAATTATCAGAACACAAAGCAGTTTCTCAGAAAGCTTCTTTTCAGTTTTTTTCTTAGGATATTTCCTTTTTCTCCAGAGCCCTCTATGGGCTTTCAAATATCACTTTGCAAGTTCCATAAGAACAGTCTTAATGAGAGTCTTCATTAGGGGAAAGCTGTAACTCTGTCACGTGAATTAACAGAACACAAGGCAGTTTATCAGAAAGCTTCTTTCCAGTTTTTAACGGAAGATATTTCCTTTTTCACCATAGCTCTCTATAGGCTTCCAAATATCGCTTAGCAAATTCCACAAGGACAGTCTCAGCGAAGGGCTTCTTGAGGGGAGAGTTGTAATTTGGTGAGATGTATTCACAGAACACACGGCAGTTTCTCAGGAAGGTTCTTTCCAGTTTTTAACGGAAGATATTTCCTTTTTCACAATAGCCCTCTACGGGCTTCCAAATATCACTTTGCAAATTTTAAAAGAACAGTCTTAGGGAACGGCTTCTTGAGGGGAAAGCTGTAACCCTGTGAGATGAACTAAGAGAACACAATGCAGTTTCTCAGAAAGCTTCTTTTCGGTTTTTTTCTTAGGGTATTTCCTTTTTCGTCAAAGCCCTCGATGGGCTTCCAATATCACTTTGCAAATTCCACAAGAACAGTCTCAGTGAACGGCTTCTTGAGGGGAAAGCTGTAACTCTGTGAGACTAATTAACCGAACACAAAGCAGTTTCTCAGAAAGCTTCTTTTCAGTTTTTATATTAAGACATTTCCTTTTTCATCATAGCTTTCTAGGGGCTTCCAAATGACACTTTGCAAATAGGACAAGAAAAGTCTTAGCGAAAGGCTTCTTGAGGAGAAAGCTGTAACTTTGTGAGGTGAATTAACAGAACACAAAGCAGTCTCTCAGAAAGCTTCTTTCCAGTTTTCAACTGAAGATATTTTCTTTTTCACCATGGTACATTATGGGCTTCCAAATATCACTTTGCAAATTCCACAAGAACAGTCTTTGCCAAAGGCTTCTTGAGGGGAAAGGTCTAACACAGTGTGATGAATAAACAGAACACAAAGCAGTCTCTCAGAATGTTTCTTTCCCGTTTTTTACTGAAGATATTTCCTTTTTCAACATAGCCCTCTATGGGCTTCCAAATATCACTTTGCAAATCCCACAAGAAGAGCCTTAGCGAAAGGCTTCTCGAGGGGAAAGCTGTAACTCTGTGACATGAATTAACAGAACACAAGGCAGTTTCTCATAAAGCTTCTTTCCAGTTTTTAACGGAAAATATTTCTTTTTCCACAATAGCCCTCTATGGGCTTCCTAATATCACTTTCCAATTTTCACAAGAACAGTCTTAGTGAACGGCTTCTTGAGTGGAAAGCTGTAACTCTGAGAGATGAATTAACAGAACACAAGGCAAATTTCACAAGAACAGTCTTAGTGAACGGCTTCTTGAGGGGCAAGCTGTAACTCTGTTAGATGAAAAAACAGAACACAAAGTAGTTTCTCAGAAAGCTTCTTTTCAGTTATTATCTTAAGATATTTCCTTTTTCACCATAGCCCTCTATGGGCTTCTAAATATCACTTCTCAAATTGAACAAGAACAGTCTTAGCGAAAGGCTTCTTGTAGGGAAAGCTGTAACTCTGTGAGATGAATTAAAAGAACACAAAGCAGTTTCGCAGAAAGCTTCTTTCCAGTTTTTAACTGAAGATATTACCTTTTTCATCATAGACCTCTATGGGCTTCTAAATATCACTTTAAATTCTACATGAACAGTCTTAGCGAAAGGCTTCCTGAAGGTAAAGTTGTAACTCTGTGAAATGAATTATCAGGACACAAAGCAGTTTCTCAGAAAGCTTCTTTCCACTTTTTAACGGAAGATGTTTCGTTTTTCCCCAAAGCCCTCTACGGGCTTCCAAATATCACTTTCCAAATTCCACAAGAACAGTCTTAGCGAAAGGCTTCTTGAGGGGAAAGGTGTAACTCTGTGAGATGAATAAACAGAACACAAAGCACGTTCTCAGAAAGATTCTTTTCAGTTTTTAACTGAAGATATTTCCTTTTTCACCCTAGCCCTTGATGGGCTTCCAAATACCACTTTGCAAATGCCACAAGAACAGCCTTTGCAAAAGGCTTCTTGAGGAGAAAGCTGTAACTCTGTGCAATGAATCAACAGAACACAAAGCAGTTTCCCAGAAAGCTTCTTTTCAGTTTTTATCTTAGGATATTTCCATTAGCACCATAGACCTCTATCGGCTTCCAAGTATCACTTTGTTAATTCCACAAGAACAGTCTTAGCGAAAGTCTTCTTGAGGGGAAAGCTGTAACTCTGTGAGATGAATTAACAGAACACAAAGCAGTTTCACAGAAAGCCTCTTTCCAGTTTTTAATGGAAGATATTTCCTTTCTCACCATAGCCTTCTATTGGCTTCCAGATATCACCTTGCAAATACCACAAGAACAGTCTTAGTGATCGGCTTCTTGAGGAGAAAGCTACAACTCCGTGAGATGAATTAAGAGAACACAATGCCGTTTCTCGGAAAGTTTCTTTTCGGTTTTTATCGTAGGATATTTCCTTTTTCACCATAGCCCTCTATGGGCTTCAAAATATCACTTTGCAAATTCCACAAGAACAGCCTTAATGAACGGCTTCTTAAGGGGAAAGCTGCAACTCTGTTAGATGAATTAACAGAACACAAAGCAGGTTCTCAGAAAGCTTCTTTTCAGGTTTTATATAGGATATTTCCTTTTTCACCATAGCCCTCTACGGGCTTCTAAATATCACTTTAAATTCTACATGAACAGTTTTAGCGAAAGGCTTTCTGAAGGTAAAGCTGTAGCTCTCAGTGAGCTTCTTTTCAGAATTTATCTCAGGATATTTCCTTTTTCACCATAGCCCTCTATGGGAATCTAAGTATCAACTTCCAGTTTCCACAGAAACAGTCTAAGCAAAAGGCTTCTTGAGGGGAAAGATGTAACTCTGTGAGTTGAATTAACAGAACACAAAGCAGTTGGTCAGAAAGCTTCTTTCCAGTTTTTAACTGAAGATAATTCCTTTTTCACCATAGACCTCTAAGGGCTTCCTAATATCACTCTGCAAATTCCACAAGAACATTCTTAACGAAAGGCTTCTGGTGGGGAAAGCTGTAACTTTGTGAGATGAATTAACAGAAAACGAAGCAGATTCTCAGAAAGCCTCTTTCCAGTTTTTAACGGAAGATATTTCCTTTTTCACCATAGCCCTCTATGGGGTTCCAAATATCAGTTTGCAATTTCCACAAGACATTCTTAGCGAAAGGCTTCTTGAGAGGAAATCTGTAACTCTGTGAGATGAATTAACAGAAATCACAGCAGTTTCTCAGAAAGTTTCTTTCCATTTTTAACTGAAGATATTTACTTTTTCACCAAAACCCTCTATGGGCTTCCAAATATCACTTTGCAAATTCCACAAGAACAGTCTTAGCGAAAGACTTCTTGAGGGGAAAGCTGTAACTCTGTGAGATCACACAGCAGTTTCTCAGAAAGCTTCTTTCCAGTTTTTAACAGAAGATATTTCCTTTTTCACTATAGCCCTCTTTGGGCTTCCAAATATCACTTGGAAATTACACCAGAACAGTCTTATCGAAGGGCTTCTTGAGGGGAAAGCTGTAACTCGGTGAGATCAATTAAAAGAACACAAAGCAGTTTCTCAGAAAGCTTCTTTGAGTTTTTAACGGAAGATATTTCCTTTTTCACCATAGCCCTCTATGGGCTTCTAAATATCAGTTTCCAACTTCCACATGAACAATCTTAGCGAAAGGCTTCTTGAGGGGAAATGTGTAACTCTGTGAAATGAATTAAGAGAACACAAAGTAGTTTCTCAGAAAGCTTCTTTCCAGTTTTTATTTTAGGATATTTCCTTTTCACCATAGACCTCTAAGGCCTTCCAAATAACACTTTGCAAATTCCAGAAGAACAATCTTAGCGAAAGGCGTCTTGAGGGGAAAGCTGTAACTCTGTGAGATTAAATAACAGAACACAAAGTAGTTTCTCATAAAGCTTCTTTCCAGTTTTTAACGGAAGATATTTCCTTTTCCACCAGAGCCCTCTATGGGCTTCCCAATATCACTTTGCGAATTCCACAAGAACAGTCTTAGCGAAATGCTTCTTGAGGGCAAAGCTGTAACTCTGTGAGATGAAGATACAGAACACAAAGCAGTTTCTCAGAAAGCTTCTTTCCAGTTTTTAACGGAAGATATTTCCTTTTTCACCATAGCCCGCTTTGGGCTTCTAAATATCACTTTCCAAATTCCACATGAACAGTCTTAGCGAAAGGCTTATTGAGGAGAAAGCTCTAAGTCTGGAGATGAATTAACAGAACACAAAGCAGTTTCTCAGAAAGCCTCTTTCCAGGTTTTAACGGAAGATACTTCCTTTTCACCATAGCCCTTTATGGGCCTCCAAATATCACTTTGCAAATTCCACAAGAAGAGTCTAAGCGAAAGGCTTCTTGAGACGAAAGCTGTAACTCTGTGAGATGAATTAACAGAACACAAAGCAGTTTCTCAGAAAGCTTCTTTCCAGTTTTAAATGGAAGATATTTCCTTTTTCACCATAGCCTTTTATGGGCTTCTAAATATCACTTTCCAAATTCCACATGAACCGTCTTAGCGAAAGGATTCTTGAGGGGAAATCTGTAACTCTGTGATATGAATTAAGAGAACACAAAGTAGTTTCTCAGAAAGCTTCTTTTCAGTTTTTATCTTAGAATATATCCTTTTCCACTATAGACCTCTAAAGGCTAACAAATATCACTTTGCAAATTCCACAAGAACAGTCTTAGCGAGAGGATTTTTGAGGGGAAAGCTGTAACTCTGTGACATGAATGAACAGAACACAAAGCAGTTTCTCAGAAAGCTTTTTTCCAGTTTTAAACAGAAGATATTTCCTTTTTCACTATAGCCCTATTTGGGCTTCCAAATATCACTTTGAAAATTCCACCAGAAAAGTCTCATCGAAGGGCTTCTTGAGGGGAAAGCTGTAACTCTGTGAGATGAATTAACAGAACACAAACCAGTTTCTCAGAAAGCTTCTTTTCAGTTTTTAACTGAAGATATTTTCTTTATCACCATAGCCCTCTATGGGTGACCAAATATCACTTTGCAAATTCCACAAGAACAGTCTTAGCGAAAGGCTTCTTGAGGTGAAAGCTGTAACCCTGTGAAAAGAAATAACAGAATAAAAAGCAGTTTCTCAGAAAGTTTCTTTTCAGTTATTATCTCAGAATATTTCCTTTTTCACCATAGCCCTCTATGGGCTTCAAAATATCAATTTGCAAATTTCACAAGAACAGTCTTAGTGAACGGCTTCTTGAGGAGAAAGCTGTAACTCCGTGAGATGAATTAACAGAACACTAAGAAGTTTCTCAGAAAACTTCTTTTCAGTTTTTATCTTAGGATATTTCCTTTTTCACCATAGCCCTCTATGGGATTCCAAATATCACTTTGCAATTTCCACAAGAACAGTCTTAGGGAAAAGTTTCTTGAGGAGAAAAGTGTAACTCTGTGAGATGAATTAAAAGAACCCAAGGCAGTTTTTCAGAAATCTTGTTTACATTTTTTAACGGAAAATATTTCCTTTTTCACAATAGACCTCTAGGGGTTTCCTAATATCACTTTGAAAATTCCACAAGAACAGTCTTAGCGAAAGTTTTCTTGAGGAGAAAGCTGTAACTCTGTGAGATGAATTAACAGATCACAAAACAGTTTCCAGAAAGCTTCTTTCCAGTTTTTTCGGAGGATATTTCTTTTTTCACCATAGCCTTCTATGGGCTTCCAAATATCACTTTGTAAATTCCAAAATAACAGTCTTAGCCAAAGTCTTCTGGAGGGGAAAGTTGTAACTCTGTGAGATGAATTAACAGAACACAAAGCAGTTTCTCTGAAATCTTCTTTCCAGTTTATAACGGAAGATATTTCCTTTTACACCATAGCCCTCTATGGGCTTCCAAATATCACTTTGCAAATTGCACAACAACAGACTTAGTGAAAGGCTTTTTGAGGGGAAAGATGTAATTTTGTGAGTTGAATTAACAGAACACAAAGAGTTTCTCAGAAAGCTTCTTTTCAGTTTTTATCTTAGGATATTTCCTTTTTCACTGTAGCCATCTATGGGCTTCCATATATCACTTTACAAATTCTACCAGAAAAGTCTTAGCGAAAGGCTTCTGGAGGGGAAAGCTGTAACTCTGTGGGATGAATTAACAGAACACAAAGCAGTTTCTCAGAAGTCTTCTCTCCAGTTTTTAACGGAAGATATTTCCTTTTTCACCATAGCCATCTGTGGGCTTCCAAATTTCACTTTGCAAATTCCACAAGAAATGTCTTAACGAAAGGATTCTTGAGGGGAAATCTGTAACTCTGTGAGATGAATTAACAGAATACAAAGCAGTTTCTCAGAAAGCTTCTTCCCAGTTTTTAACTGAAGATATTTCCTTTTTCACCATAGCCATCTAAGGGCTTCCAAATATCACTTTGTTTATTCCGCAAGAACAGTGTTAGCGAAAGGTTTCTGGAGTGGAAAGCTGTAATTTTTTTGATGAATTAACAGAACACAGAGCATTTTCTCAGAAATCTTCTTTCCAGTTTTTAATGGAAGATATTTCCATTTTGACCATAGCCCTCTATGGGCTTCCAAATATCACTTTTCAAATCCCACAAGAACAGTCTTAGCGAAAGGCTTCTTAAGGGGAAAGATGTAACTCGGTGAGATGTATTAACAGAACTCGCGGCTGTTTCTCAGAAAGCTTTTTTTCAGTTTTTATCTTAGGATATTTCCTTTTTCACTGTAGCCATCTATGGGCTTCCAAATATCACTTTGCAAATTCCACAAGAACAGCCTTAGTGAACGGTTTCTTGCGGAGAAAGCTGTAACTCTGTGAGATGAATTAACAGAACACAAAGCAGTTTCTCAGAAAGATTCTTTCCAGTTTTTAACGGAAGATATTTCCTTTTTCACCATAGCCTTCTATGGGCTTCCAAATATCACATTGCAAATTCCACAAGAACAGTCTTAGTTAACGGCTTCTTGAGGGGAAAGCTGTAACGTTGTGAGATGAATTAACAGAACACAAAACAGTTTCTCAGAAAGCTTCTTTCCAGTTTTTAACGGAACATATTTCCTATTTCACCACAGCCCTCCATGAGCTTCCATATTACACAAGAACAGTCTTAGCGAAAGGCTTCTGGAGGGATAAGCTGTAACTCTGTGAGATGAATTAACAGAACGCAAAGCAGTTTCTCAGAAAGCTTCTTTTTAGTTTTTATCTTAGGATATTTCCTTTTTCAACAAAGCCCTCAATGGACTTCCAAATATCACTTTGCAAATTCCACAAAAACAGTCTTATCGAAAGGCTTCTTGAGGGAAAAGCTGTAACTCTGTGAGATGAATTAACAGAACTCAAAGCAGTTTCTCAGACATCTTCTTTCCAGTTTTTAACGGAATATATTTACTTTTTCACCGTAGCCCTCTATGGGCCTCCAAATATCACTTTGCAAATTCCTCAAGAACAGTCGTTGCGAAAGGCTTCTTGAGGGGAAAGCTGTGACTGTGCGAGATAAATTAACAGAACACAATGCAGTTTCTCGGAAATCTTCTTTCCAGTTTTTAACGGAACATATTTCCTTTTCCACCATAGTCCTCTACGGGCTTCCAAATATCACTTTGCAAATTTCACAAGAACAGTCTTAGTGAACGGCTTCTTGAGTGGAAAGCTGTACCTCTGTGAGATGAACTAACAAAACGAAAAGCGGTTTCTCAGAAATATTCTTTTCTTTTTTTAGGTTAGGATATTTCAATTTTCACCATTGCCCTCTAGGGGCTTCCAAATATCACTTTGCAATTTCCACAAAAACAACCTTAGCGAAAGGCTTGTTGAGGGGAAAGCTGTAACTCTGTGAGTTGAATTAACAGAACACAAAGCAGTTGCTCAGAAAGCTTTTTTTCAGTTTTTATCTTAGGATATTTCCTTTTTCACTGTAGCCATCTATGGGCTTCCAAATATCACTTTGCAAATTCCACAAGAACAGCCTTAGTGAACGGTTTCTTGCGGAGAAAGCTGTAACTCTGTGAGATGAATTAACAGAACACAAAGCAGTTTCTCAGAAAGATTCTTTCCAGTTTTTAACGGAAGATATTTCCTTTTTCACCATAGCCTTCTATGGGCTTCCAAATATCACATTGCAAATTCCACAAGAACAGTCTTAGTTAACGGCTTCTTGAGGGGAAAGCTGTAACGTTGTGAGATGAATTAACAGAACACAAAACAGTTTCTCAGAAAGCTTCTTTCCAGTTTTTAACGGAACATATTTCCTATTTCACCACAGCCCTCCATGAGCTTCCATATTACACAAGAACAGTCTTAGCGAAAGGCTTCTGGAGGGATAAGCTGTAACTCTGTGAGATGAATTAACAGAACGCAAAGCAGTTTCTCAGAAAGCTTCTTTTTAGTTTTTATCTTAGGATATTTCCTTTTTCAACAAAGCCCTCAATGGACTTCCAAATATCACTTTGCAAATTCCACAAAAACAGTCTTATCGAAAGGCTTCTTGAGGGAAAAGCTGTAACTCTGTGAGATGAATTAACAGAACTCAAAGCAGTTTCTCAGACATCTTCTTTCCAGTTTTTAACGGAATATATTTACTTTTTCACCGTAGCCCTCTATGGGCCTCCAAATATCACTTTGCAAATTCCTCAAGAACAGTCGTTGCGAAAGGCTTCTTGAGGGGAAAGCTGTGACTGTGCGAGATAAATTAACAGAACACAATGCAGTTTCTCGGAAATCTTCTTTCCAGTTTTTAACGGAACATATTTCCTTTTCCACCATAGTCCTCTACGGGCTTCCAAATATCACTTTGCAAATTTCACAAGAACAGTCTTAGTGAACGGCTTCTTGAGTGGAAAGCTGTACCTCTGTGAGATGAACTAACAAAACGAAAAGCGGTTTCTCAGAAATATTCTTTTCTTTTTTTAGGTTAGGATATTTCAATTTTCACCATTGCCCTCTAGGGGCTTCCAAATATCACTTTGCAATTTCCACAAAAACAACCTTAGCGAAAGGCTTGTTGAGGGGAAAGCTGTAACTCTGTGAGTTGAATTAACAGAACACAAAGCAGTTTCTCAGAAAGCTTCTTTTCAGTTTTTAATTGAATGTATTTTCTTTTTCACCATAGCCCTCTATGGGCTGCCAAGTATCACTTTGCAAATTTCACAAGAACAGTCTTAGTAAATGGCTTCTTGAGGGTAAAGCTGTAACTCTATGAGATGAACTAACAGAACACAAGGCAGTTTCTCAGAAAGCTTCTTTTCGGCTTTTATCTTAGGATATTTCCATTTTCACTATAGCACTCTATGGGCTTCCGAATATCACTTTGCAAATTCCACAAGAACAGTCTTAGCGAACGGCTTCTTAAGGGGAAAGCTCTAACACTTTGAGATGATTCAACAGAACACAAAGCAGTTTTTCAGAAAGCTTATTTTCAGTTTCTATCTTAGGCTATTTCCTTTTTCACCATAGACCTCTATGGTCTTCCAAATATCACCTTTAAATTCCACAAGAACAGTCTTAGCGAAAGGCTTCTGGAGGGGAAAGCTCTAATTCGGTGAGATGTATTAACAGAAAACATGACAGTTTCTCAGAAAGCTTCTTTCCCCTTTTTAACAGGAGATGTATCCTTTTTCACCATAGCCCTCTGTGGGTAACCAAATATGAATTTGCAAATTGCACAAGAAGAGTCTTAGTGAACGGCTTCTTGGGGGCAAGCTGTAATTCTGTGAGATGAATTAACAGAACACAAAGCAGTTTCTCAGAAAGCTTCTTTTCAGGTTTTAACGGAAGATATTCCCTTTTTCACCATAGCCTTCTATGGGCTTCGAAATTTCTCTTTGCAAATTCCACAAGAACAGTCTTAGCGAAAGGGTTCTGCAGGGACAAGCTGTAACTCTGTGAGATGAATTAACAATACACAAAGCAGTTTCTCAGAAAGCTTCTGTTCAGTTTTTATGTTACGATATTTTCTTTTTCACCACAGCCTTCTAAGGGCTCCAAATATCACTTTGCAAATTCCACAAGAACAGCCTTAGCGAAAGGCTTCTTGAAGGGAAAGCTGTAACACTGTGAGTTGAATTAAGAGAACACAAAGTAGTTTCTCAGAAAGATTCTTTCCAGTTTTAAACTGAAGCTATTTCCTTTGTCACCGTAGCCCTCTACAGGCTTCCAATATCACTTTGCAAATTTCACAAGAACAGTCTTAGGGAAAGGCTTCTTGAGGAGAAAGCTGTTACTCTGTGAGATGAACTAACAGAACACAAGGCAGTTTCTCAGAAAGCTTCTTTTCGATTTTTATCTTTGGTTATTTTCATTTTCACCATAGCCATCTATGGGCTTCCAAATATCACTTTGCAAATTCCACAAAAACAGCCTTAGCGACAGGCTTCCTGAGGGGAAAGCTGTAACTCTGTGAGTTGATTTAACAGAAAACAAAGCAGTTGCTCAGAAAGCTTCTTTTCAGTTTTTATCTTAGGGTATTTCCTTTTTCACTATAGCCCTCTAAGGTCTTCGAAATATCACTTTGCAAATTCCACAAGAACAATCTTAGCCAAAGGCTTCTGGAGGGGAAAGCTATAACTCTGTGAGATGAATTAACAGAACACAAAGCAGTTTCTCAGGAAGCTTATTTCCAGTTTTTAACTGAAGGTATATCCTTTTTCACCATAGCCCTCTAAGGGCTTCCAAATATCTCTTTGCAAATTCGAGAAGAACAGTCTTAGAGAAAGGCTTCTTGAGGGGAAAGCTGGAACACTGTGAGATGAATTAACAGAACACAACGCAGCATCTCAAAAAGCTTGTTTTCAGTTTTTATCTTAGGCTATTTCCTTTTTCACCATAGCCCTCTGTGGGCTTCTAAATATCACTTTGCAAATTCCACAAGAAGAGTCTTAGCGAAAGGCTTCTTGAAGGAAAGCTGTAACTCTGTGAGATGAATTAACAGAACACAAAGCAGTTTCTCAGAAAGCTTCTTTCCAGTTTTTACCTGAAGATATTTCCTTTTTCACCATAGCCCTCTTTGGGCTTCCAAATATCACTTTGCAAATCCCACAAGAACAGACTTAGCGAAAATCTTCTTGTGTGAAAAGCTGTAACTCTGTGAAATGAATTAACAAATACAAAGGAGTCTCTCAAAAAGCTTCTTTCCAGATTTTAATTGAAGATATTTCCTTCTTCACCATACCCCTCTATGGGCTTCCAAATATCACTTTGCAAATTCCACAAGAACCGTCTTAGCGAAAGGCTTCTTGAGGGGAAAGATTTAACCCTGTGAAATGAACTAACAGAACACAAAGCAGTTGCTCAGAAAGCTTCTTTTCAGTTTTTATCTTAGGATATTTCCTTTTTCACCATAGCCCTGTATGGGCTTACAAATATCACATTGCAAATTCCACAAGAACAGTCGTAGTGAAAGGCTTCTTGAGGGGACAGCTGTAACTCGGTGAGATGTATTACACCAGCACACGGCAGTTTCTCAGAAAGCTTCTTTCGAGTTTTTAACTGAAGATGTTTCTTTTTTCAACACAGACCTCTATGGGCTTCCAAATATCACTTTGCAATACTCTGGTTTCTCTTAAGATCGTATAAATCTTTCGCCTTTTACCAAATATCTCTTTGGAAATTCCACAAGAACAGTCTTAGGGAAAGGCTTCTGCACGGGAAAGCTCTAACTCTGTAAGGTAAAATAACAGAACACAAGGCAGTTTCTCATACAGCTTCTTTCCAGTTTTTATCTGAAAATATTTCCTTTTTCACCATAGCCCTCTATGGGCTTCCAAATATCACATTGCAAATCGCACAAGAACAGTCATAGCGAAAGGCTTCTTGAGGGGAAAGCTGTAATCGGTGAATTGTATTAACAGAACACACGGCAGTTTCTCAGAAAGCTTCTTTCCAGTTTTTAACGGAAGATATTTCCTTTTTCACCATAGCCTTCTATGGGCTTCAAAATATCACTTTGCAAGTTCCCCTAGAACAGCCTTAGCGAACGGCTTCTTGAGGGGAAAGCTGTAACTCGGTGGATGTATTAACAGAACACACGGCAGTTCCTCTGAAAGCTTCTATCCCGTTTTTAAAGGAAGATATTTTCCTTTTCACCGTAGCCCTCTATGGCTTTGCTAATATCAATTTGCAAATTTCACAACAATAGTCTTAGTGGGGCACCTTGACGGCAAAACTGAAACTCTGTGAAATGAACTAACAGAACACAAAGCAGTTTCGCAGAAAGGTTCTTTTCGATTTTATCTTAGGATATTTCCATTTTCACCATATCCCTGTATGGGCATCCAAATATCACTTTGCAAATTCCACAAGAACAGTCTAATCGAAAGGCTTCATGAGGGAAAACCTGTAACTCTTTGAGATGAATTAACAGAACACAAAGCAGTTTCTCAGAAAGCTTCTTTTCAGTTTTTAATGGAAGATATTTCCTTTTACACCGTAGCCCTCTATGGGCTTACAAATATCACTTTGCAAATTACACAACAACAGCCTTAGCGAAAGCTTCTGGAGGGGAAAGCTGTAACTCTGTGAGATGAATTAACAGAACACAAAGCAGTTTCTCAGAAAGTTTGTTCCAGTTTTTAACAAAAGATATTTCCTTTTTCACCATAGCCCTCTATGGGCTTCCATATATCACCTTGCAAATTCCACAAGAACAGTCTTAGGGAAAGGCTTCTGGAGGGGAAAGCTGTAACTATGTTAGATGAATTAACAGAACACAAAGCAGGTTCTCAGAAAGCTTCTTTTCAGTTTTTAACTGAAGTAATTTCTTTTTTCACTGTACTCCTCTATAAGCTTCAAAATATCACTTTGAAATCCCACAAGAACAATCTTAGCGAAAGGCTTCTTTAGGGGAAAGTTGTAACTCGGTGAGGTGTATTAACAGAACACACGACATTTTCTCAGAAAGCTTCTTTCCAGTTTTTAACGGAAGATATTTTTTTTATCACCATAGCCCCCTACTAGATTCCAAATATCACTTTGCAAATTCCACAAGAACAGTCTTAGCGAAAGGCTTCTGCAGGGGAAAGCTATAACTCTGTGAGATGAACTAACAGAACACAAAGCAGTTTCTCAGAAAGCTCCTTTACGGTTTTTAACTGAAGATATTTCCTTTTCCACCATAGCCCTCTATGGGATTCCAAATTTCATTTTTCAAATTCCACAAGAACAGTCTTAGTGAACGGCTTCTTGAGGGGAAAGCTGTAACTCTGTGAGATGAATTAACAGAACACAAAGCAGTTTCTCAGAAAGCTTCCCTTCGGTTTTTATCTTAGGATATTTCTATTTTCACCATAGCCCTCTACGGGCTTCCAAATATCACTTTGCAAATTCCACAAGAACAATCTTAGCCAAAGACTTCTGGAGGTGAAGGCTGAAACTCTGTGAGATGAATTAGCAGAACACAAAGAAGTTTCTCAGAAAGCTTCTTTCCAGTTTTTAACGGATGATATTTCCTTTTTCACCGTAGTCCTCTAGAGGATTCCAAGTATCACTTTGGAAATTCCATAATAAGCGTCTTAGCAAAAGGCTTCTTGAGGGGAAAGCTGTAACTCTGTGAGGTGAATTAACAGAACACAAAGCAGTTGCTCAGAAGCTTCTTTCCACTTTTTTACGGAATTTATTTCTTTTTTCACCATAGTCCTCTATGGGCTTCCAAATATCACTGTGCAAATTCCACAAGAACAATCTAAGCGAAAGGCTTCTTGAGGGGAAAGCTGTAACTCTTCGAGATGAATTAACAGAACACAAACCAATTTCTCAAAAAGCTTCTTTCCCGTTTTTATCTGAAGATATTTCCTTTTTCACCACAGCCCTCTATGGGCTTCCAAATATCACTTTGCATATTCCACAAGAAGAGTCTTACCGAAAGGCTTCTTCAGGCGAAAGCTGTAACTCTGTGAGATGAACTACCAGAACACAAAGCAATTTCTCAGAGAGCTTCCTTTCGGTTTTTAACTGAAGATATTTCCTTTTCCACCATAGCCCTCTAAGGGATTCCTAATTTCATTTTTCAAATTCCACAAGAACAGTCTTAGTGAACGGCTTCTTGAGGAGAAAGCTGTAACTCTATGAGATGAATTAACAGAGCACAAAGCAGTTTCTCAGAAAGCTTCTCTTCGGTTTTTATCTTAGGATATTTCCATTTTCACCATAGCCCTCTAGGGGCTTCCAAATATCACTTTGCAAATTCCACAAGAACAGTGTTATCAAAAGTCTTCTGTAGGGGAAAGCTGTATCTCTGTGAGATATGTTAACAGAACATACGGCAGTTTCTCAGAAAGCTTCTTTCAAGATTTTAACGGAAGATATTTCCTTTTTCACCATAGCCCTCTAAGGGGTTCAAAATATTAATATGCATATTTCACAAGAATAGTCTTAGTGAACGGCTTCTTGAGGAAAGCTGAAACTCTGTGATATTAACTAACAGAACACAAAGCAGTTTCTGAGAAAGATTGTTTTCGGTTTTTAAGGGAAGATATTTCCTTTTTCACCATAGCCCTCTAAGGGCTTCCAAATATCATTTTGAAAATTCCACAAGAACAGTCTTAGCGAAAGGCTTCTTGAGGGAAAGCTGTAACTCCGTGAGATGAATTAACAGAACACAAAGCAGTTTCTCAGAAATCTTCTTTCCAGTTTTTAACGGAAGATATTTCCTTTTTCACAATAGCCTTCTATGGGCTTCCAAATATCACCTTGCAAATTCCACAAGAACAGTCTTAGCGATACGCTTCTAGAGGGAAAAGCTGTAACTCTGTGAGATGAATTAACAGAACACAAAGCAGTTTCTCAGAAAGCTTCTTTTCAGTTTTTATCTTAGACTATTTCCTTTTTCAAGATAGCTTTTTATGGGCTTCGAAATCTCACTTTGCCAATTCCAATAGAACTGTCTTAGCAAAAGGCTTCCTGAGGGGAAAGCTGTAACCCTGTGAGATGAATTAACAGAACACAAAGCAGTTTGTCGGAAGGCTCCTTTCCAGTTTTTAACGGAAGACATTTCCTTTTTCACCATAGCCCTCTATGGGCTTCCAAATATCACTTTTCAAATTCCAGAAGAACAGTCTTATCGAAAGGTTTTTGTGGGGAAAGCTGTAACTCTGTTAGATGAATTAACAGAACACAAAGCAGTTTCTCAGAAAGCTTCTTTTCAGTTTTTAACGAAAGTTATTTCTTTTTTCACCGTAGCCTTCTATGGGCTTCCAAATATCACTTTGCAAATTCCACAAGAAGAGTCTTAGCGAAAGGCTTCTTATAGGAAAGCTGTAACTCTGTGAGATGAATTATCAGAACACAAAGCAGTTTCTCAGAAAGCTTCTTTCCAGTTTTTACCTGAAGATATTTCCTTTTTCACCATAGCCCTCTATGGGCTTCCAAATATCACTTTGCAAATCCCACAAGAACAGACTTAGCAAAAATCTTCTTGTGGGAAAAGCTGTAACTCGGTGACATGTATTAACAGAACACACGGCAGTATCTCAGAAAACTTCTTTCCAGTTTTTAACTTAGGATATTTCCTTTTTCACCGTAGCCCTCTATGGGCTTCCAATTATCAGTTTTGAAATTTTACAAGAACAGTCTTAGTGAACGACTTCTTGAGGGGAAAGCTGTAACCCTGTGAAATGAACTAACAGAACACAAAGCAGTTTCTCAGAAAGCTTCTTTTTCTGTTTTTATCTTAGGATATTTTCTTTTTCACCATTGCCCTCTATGGGCTTACGAATAACATTTTGCAAATTCCAGAAGAACAGGCTTAGCGAAAGGCTTCTGGAGGGGAAAGCTGTAACTCGGTGAGATGTATTAACAGAACACACGGCAGTTTCCCCTAAAGCTTCTTTCCAGTTTTTTACGGAAGATGTTTCCTTTTTCACCACAACCCTCTATGGGTTTCTAAATATCAATATGCAAATTTCACAGGAACAGTCTTAGTGAACTGCCTTTTGAGCGGAAAGCTGAAACTCTGTGAGATGAACCAACAGAACACAATGCAGTTTCTCAGAAATCTTCTTTTCGGTTTTTAACGGAAGATATTTCCTTTTTCACCATAGCCCTCTAGGGTCTTCCAAATATCACTTTGCAAATTCCACAAGAATAGACTTAGCGAAAGGCTTCTTGAGGGAAAGTTGTAACTCTCTGAGATGAATTAACACACACAAAGCAGTTTCTCAGAAATCTTCTTTCCAGTTTTTAACTGAAGATATTTCCTTTTTCACCATAGCCCACTATGGGCTTCCAAATATCACTTTGCAAATTCCACAAGAACAGGCTTATCGAAAGTCTTCTTGAGGTGAAAGCTGTAACTCTGTGAAATGAATTAACAAAATACAAAGGAGTCTCTCAGAAAACTTCTTTCCAGTTTTTAATTGAAGAGATTTCCTTTTTCACCATAGCCCTCTATGGGCTTCCATATATCACTTTGCAAATACCACAAGAACAGTCTTAGCGAAAGGCTTCTTGAGGGGAAAGCTGTAACTCTGTGTGATAAATTAACAAAACACAAAGCAGTTTCTCAAAAAACTTCTTTCCAGTTTTTAATTGAAGAGATTTCCTTTTTCACCATAGCCCTCAATGGGCTTCCAAATATCACTTTGCACATCCAACAAGAACACTCTTAGTGAAAAACTTCCAGAGGGGAAAACTGCAACTCTGTGAGATGAATTAACAGAACACAAAGCAGTTTTTCAGAAAGCTTCTTTCCAGTTTTTAACGGAAGATATTTCCTTTTTAACCATAGCCTTGTATGGGCTCCCAAATATCACTTTGCAAATTCCACAACAACAGCCTTAGCGAAAGGCTTCTTGAGGGGAAAGCTGTAACTCTGTGAGTCGAATTGACAGAACACAAAGCAGTTTTTCAGAAAGCTTCTTTCCAGTTTTTAACGGAAGATATTTCCTTTTTAACCATAGCCTTGTATGGGCTTCCAAATATCACTTTACAAATTCCACAAGAACAATCTTAGTTAACGGCTTCTTGAGGGGAAAGATGTAACTCTGTGAGTCGAATTGACAGAACACAAAGCAGTTTTTCAGAAAGCTTCTTTTCAGTTTTTATCTTAGGCTATTTCCTTTTTCACCATAGTCCTCTAGGGGCTTCCAAATATCACTTTGCAAATTCCACAAGAACAGTCTTAGCGAAAGGCTTCTGGGGGGAAAGCTGTAATTCTGTGAGATGAATTAACAGAACACAAAGCAGTTTCTCAGAAAGCTTCTTTCCAGTTTTTAACTGAAGATATTTCGTTTTTCACCGTAGCCCTCTATGGGCTTCCAAATATCACTTTGCAAATTCCACAAGAACAGTCTTAGCCAAAGGCTTCTTGAGGGGAAAACTGTAACTCTGAGAGATGAATTAACAGAACATAAAGCAGTTTCTCAGAAATCTTCTTTCCAGTTTATAACAGAAGATGTTTCCTTTTTCACCTTAGCCCTCTATGGACTTCCAAATATCACTTTGGAAATTCCACAAGAACAGTCTTAGAGAAAGGTTTCTTGAGGGGAAAGCTGTAACTCTGTGAGATGAATTAACAGAACACAAAGCAGTTTCTCAGGAAGCTTCTTTCCAGTTTTTAACGGAAGATATTTCCTTTTTCACCATAGCCCTCTATGGCCTTCCAAATATCACTTTCCATATTCCACAAGAACAGTCTTAACAAAAGACTTCTGGAGGGGAAAGCTGTAACTCTGTGAGATGAATTAACAGAACACAAAGTAGTTGCTCAGAAAGCTTCTTTCCAGTTTTTAACGGAAGATATTTCCTTTTTCACCATAGCCGTCTATGGGCTTCCAAATATCACTTTGCAAATTCCACAAGAAGAGCCTTTGCGAAAGGCTTCTTGAATGGAAAGCTGTAACCCTGTGACATGAATTAACAAATCACAAAGCCGTTTCTCAGAATGCTTCCTTTCAGTTTTTATCTTAGGATATTTCCTTTTTCATTATAGCCTGCTTTGGGCTTCCAAATATCACTTTGCAAAATCCACAAGAACAGTCTTAGCGAAAGACTTCTTGAGGGGAAAACAGTAACTCTGAGATGAATTAAGAGAACAGAAAACAGTTTCTCAGAAAGCTTCATTCCAGTTTATCTCTGAAGATTCTTCCTTTTTCAGCATAGCTCTCTAAGGGCTTACAAATATCACTTTCCAGATTCCACAAGACAGCCTTTGCGAAACGCTTCTTGAAGAGACAGCTGTAATACTGTGAGATGATTTAAGAGGAGACAAAGCAGTTTCTGAGAAAACTTCTTTCCAGTTTTTCACTGAAGATATTTCCTTTTTCAATATAGCCATCTAAGGGTTTCCAAGTATCACTTGGAAAACTCCCCAGGAACAGTCTTAGTAAAAGGATTTTCCAGGAGAAAGCTGTAACTCTGTGAGAAGAATTCACAGAACACAAAGCAGTTTCTCAGAAAGCTTCTTTCCAGTTTTTAACGGAAGATATTTCGTTTTTCTCCATAGCCATCTAGGGACTTCCAAATATCACTTTGCATATTCCACAAGAACAGTCTTAGCGAAAAGCTTCTTAAGGGGAAAGCAGTAACTCTGTGAGATGAATTAACAGAACACAAAGTAGTTTCTCAGAAAGATTCTTTCCAGTATTTAACTGCAGATATTTATTTTTTCACCAAAGCGCTCTAAGGGCTTCCAAATATCATTTACCAAATTCCACAAGAACAGCCTTAGCGAAAGGCTTCTTGAAGGGAAACCTGTAACTCTGTGAGATGCATTAACAGAATACAAAGCAGTTTCTCAGAAAGTTTCTTTCCAGTTTTTCCGGAAGATATTTCCTTTTTCACCCTAGCCCTCTATGGGCTTCCAAATATCACTTTGTAAATTCCACAAGAACAGTCTTAGATAAAGGCTTCTTAAAGGGAAAGATGTAACTCTGTGAGATGAATTAACAGAACACAAAGCAGTTTCTCAGAATGTTTCTTTTCAGTTTTTAACGGAAGATATTTCCTTTTTCACCATAGCCCTCTATGGGCTTCCAAATATCACTTTGCAAATTCCCCAAGAGCAGTCTTAGCGAAACGCTGCTTGAGGGGAAATCTGTAACTCTGTGAGATGAATTAACAGAATACAAAGTAGTTTCAAAGAAAGCTTCTTTACAGTTTTTAAGGGAAGATATTTCCTTTTTCACCATAGCCCTCTATGGGCTTACAAATATCACTTTGCAAATACCATAAGAACAGTCTTAACGAAAGGATTCTTGAGGAGAAAACTGTAACTCTGTGAGATGAATAACAGAACACAAGGCAGTTTCTCAGACAGCTTCTTTCCAGTTTTTAACTGAAGATATTCCTTTTTCACCATATCCCTCTATGGGCTTCCAAATATCACTTTGCAAATTCCACAAGAACAGTCTTAGCGAAAGGCTCCTTAAGGGGAAAGTTGTAACTCTGTGAGATGAATTCACAGAACACAAAGCAGTTTCTCAGAAAGCTTCTTTCCAGTTTTTAACGGAAGATATTTCCTTTTTCACCATAGCCCTCTAGGGACTTCCAAATATCACTTTGCAAATACCACAAGAACGGTCTTAGCGAAAGTCTTCTTGAGGGGAAAGCTGTAACTCTCTGAGACGAATTAACAGAACACAAAGCAGTTTCTCAGAAAGTTTCTTTTAAGTTTTTAACTGAAGATATTTCGTTTTTCACCATAGCCCTCTAAGGGCTTCCACATATCACTTTGCAATTTCACAAGAAGGGTCGTAGTGAACGGCTTCTTGAGGGGAAAGCTGTAACCCTGTCAGATGAACTACCAGAACACAAAGCAGTTTTTCAGAAAGTTTCTTTCAGTTTTTAACTGAAGATATTTCCTTTTTCACCATAGCCCTCTATGGGCTTCCAAATAACACTTTGCAAATTCCACAAGAACAGTCTTACCGAAAGGCTTCTTCAGGTGAAAGCTGTAACTCTGTGAGATGAACTACCAGAACACAAAGCAGTTTCTCAGAGAGCTTCCTTTCAGTTTTTAACGGAAGATATTTCCTTTTTCACCATAGCCCTCTAAGGGCTTCCAAATTTCACTTTGCAAATTGCCCAAGAGCAGGCTTAGTGAAAGGTTTTTGAGGGGAAATCTGTAACTTTGTGAGATGAATTCACAGAACACAAACAGTTTCGTAGAAAGCTTATTTCTACTTTTTAACTGAAGATATTTCCTATTTCACCAGAGCCCTCTTCTGGCTTCCAAATATCACCTTGAAAATACCACAAGAACAGTCTTTGCGAAAGGCTTCTTGAGGGGAAAGCTGTATCTCTTTGAGATAAATTAACAGAACACAAAGCAGTTTCTCAGAATGCTTCTTTCCAGTTTTTAACTTAAGATATTTCCTTTTTCACCGTAGTCCTCTATCGGCTCCCAAATATCAATTTGCAAATTGCACAAGAACAGTCTTAGCGAAAGAATTCTTGAGGGGAAAGCTGTAACTATGTGAGATGAATTAGCAGAACACAAAGCAGTTTCTCAGAAAGCTTCTTTCCACTTTTTAACTGAAGATATTTTCTTTTTCACCATAGCCCTGTATGGGCTCCAAATACCACTTTGCAAATTCCACAAGAACAGTCTTAGCGAAAGACTTTTTGAGGGGAAAGCTCTAACTCTGGGAGATGAAATAACAGAACACAAAACAGATTCTGAGAAAGCTTCTTTCCACTTTTTAACAGAGGATATTTCCTTTTTCACCATAGCCCTCTATGGGCTTCCAAGTACCACTTTGCAAATTCCACGAGAACAGTCTTAGCGAAAGTCTTCTTGAGGGGAATGCTGTAACTCTGGGAGATGACTTAACAGAACACAAAGCAGTTTCTCAGAAAGCTTATTTCCAATTTTTCATGGAAGGTATTTCCTTTTTCAAAATAGCCCTCTTTGGGCTTCCAAATATCACTTTGCAAATTCCACAAGAACAGTCTTATCGAAAGGCTTCTCGAGAGGAAAGATGTAACTCTGTGAGATGAATTACCAGAACAACACGCAGTTTCTCAGAGTGTTTCTTTTCAGTTTTTCACTGAAGATATTTCCTTTTTTTACCATAGCCTTCTATGGGCTTCCAAATATCCCTTTCCAAATTCCCCAAGAAGAGTCTTAGGGAAATGCTTCTTGAGGAGAAAGCTGAAAGTCTGTGAGATCAATTAACAGAACACAAAGCAGTTTCTCAGAAAGCTTCTTTCCAATTTTTATCGGAAGATACTTTCTTTTTCACCATAGACCACTATGGGCTTCCAAATATCACTTTGCAAATTCCACAAGAACAGTCCTATCGAACGGATTCTTGAGGCGAAGGATGTAACTCTGTGAGATGAGTTAACAGAACAAAACGCAGTTTCTCAGAAAGCTTCTTTCCAATTTTTAAGGGAACATATTTCCTTTTTCACCATAGCCTTCTATGGGCTTCCAAATATTACTGCAAATTCCGCAAGAACAGTCTTATGGAAAGTCTTCTTGAGGGAAAAGCTGTAACTCTGTTAGATGAATTAGCAGAATACAACGCAGTTTCTCAGAAAGCTTCTTTCCAGTTTTTAACTGAAGATATTTCCTTTTTCACCATAGCCCTCTATGGGCTTCGAAATCTCACTTTGCCAATTCCAATAGAACAGTCTTAGCAAAAGGCTTCTTGAGGGGAAAGCTGTAACCCTGTGAGATGAATTAATAGAACACAAAGCAGTTTGTCAGAAGGCTCCTTTCCAGTTTTTAACGGAAGACATTTCCTTTTTCACCATAGCCCTCTATGAGCTTCCAAATATCACTTTTCAAATTCCAGAAGAACAGTCTTATCGAAAGGTTTTTGTGGAGAAAGCTGTAACTCTGTGAGATAAATTAAGTGAACACAACGGAGTTTCTCAGAAAGGTTCTTTCCCGTTTTTAAGTGAAGATATTTCCTTTTTCACCGTAGCCCTCTATGGGCCTCCAAATATCACGTTGCAAATTCCACAAGAACAGTATTTGCGAAAGGCTTCTTGAGGGGAAAGCTGTGACTGTGTGAGATAAATTAGCAGAACACAATGCAGTTTCTCGGAAATCTTCTGTCCAGTTTTTAACGGAAGATATTTCCTTTTCCACCATAGCCCTCTATGGTCTTCCAAATATCACTTTGCAAATCCCACAAGAACAGTCTTAGCGGAAGGCTTCTTGAGGGGAAAGGTGTAACTCTCTGAGATGAATTAAAAGAACACAAAGCAGTTTCTCAGAAAGTTTCTTTTAAGTTTTTAACTGAAGATATTTCGTTTTTCACCATAGCCCTCTAAGGGCTTCCAAATATAACTTTGCAAATTTCACAAGAAGAGTCGTAGTGAACGGCTTCTTGAGGGGAAAGCTGTAACTCTGTGAGATGAATTAACAGGACACAAAGCAGTTTCTCAGAAAGCTTCTCTTCGGTTTTTATCTTAGGATATTTCCATTTTCACCTTAGCCCTCTATGGGCTCCCAAATATCACTTTGCAAATTCCACAAGAACAGTGTTATCGAAAGTCTTCTGAAGGGGAAAGCTGTATCTCTGTGAGATACGTTAACAGAACATACAGCAGTTTCTCAGAAATCTTCTTTCAAGATTTTAACGGAAAATATTTCCTTTTTCACCATAGCCCTCTAAGGGGTTCAAAATATTAATATGCATATTTCACAAGAATAGTCTTAGTGAACGGCTTCTTGAGGGAAAGCTGAAACTCTGTGAGATTAACTAACAGAACACAAAGTAGTTTCTGAGAAAGATTGTTTTCGGTTTTTAAGGGAAGATATTTCCTTTTTCACCATAGCCCTCTAAGGGCTTCCAAATATCATTTTGAAAATTCCACAAGAACAGTCTTAGCGAAAGGCTTCTTGAGGGAAAGCTGTAACTCTGTGAGATGAATTAACAGAACACAAAGCAGTTTCTCAGAAATCTTCTTTCCAGTTTTTAACGGAAGATATTTCCTTTTTCACAATAGCCTTCTACGGGCTTCCAAATATCACCTTGAAAATTCCACAAGAACAGTCTTAGCGATACGCTTCTAGAGGGAAAAGCTGTAACTCTGTGAGATGAATTAACAGAACACAAAGCAGTTTCTCAGAAAACTTCTTTCCAGTTTTTAACGGAAGATATTTCCTTTTTCACCAAAGCCCTCACAAAGCAGTTTCACAGAAAGATTCCTTCCAGTTTTTAACTGAAGGTATTTCCTTTTTCACCATAGCCCTCCCTGGGCTTCCAAATATCACTTTGAAAATTTCACAAGAACAGTCTTATCAAAAGACTTCTCGAGGGGAAAGCTGTAACTCTGTGATATGAATTAACAAAACACAATGAAGTTTCTCAGAAAGCTTCTTTCCAGTTTTTAACTGAGGGTATTTCCTTTTTCACCATAGCCCTCTACGGGCTTGCAAATATCACTTTGCAAATTCCACAAGAACAGTCTTAACGAAAGGCTTCTTGAGGAGAAAGCTGTTACTCTGTGAGATGAATTAACAGAACACAAAGCAGTTTCTCAGAAAGCTTCTTTCCAGTTTTTAACGGAGGATATTTCCTTTTTCACCATAGCCCTCTATGGGCTTCTAAATATCACGTTCTAAATTGCACGAGAACAGTCTTAGTGAAAGGCTTCTTGAGAGGAAAGCTGTAACTCTGTGAGATGAATTAAGAGAACACAAAGCAGTTTTTCAGAAAGCTTATTTTTAGTTTTTATCTTAGGCTATTTCCTTTTTCACCGTAGACCTCTGTAGGCTTCTAAATATCACTTCCCAAATTCGACAAGAACAGTCTTAGGGAAAGGCTTCGTTAGGGGAAAGCTGTAACTTTGTGAAATGAATTAACAGAACAGAACGCAGTGTCTCAGAAAGCTTCATTCCCGTTTTAAACAGAAAATATTTCCTTTTCACCATAGCTCTCTATGGCCTTCGAAATGTCACTTTGCAAATTCCACAAGAACAGTCATAGCGAAAGGCTTCCTCAGAAGAAAGCTGTAACCCTGTGGGATGAATTCACAGATCAGAAAGCTGTTTCTCAGAAAGCTTCTTTCTCACTTTTATGGCGGATATTTCCTTTGGCCCTATAGTCTTCAAAGGGAACCGAATTATCCCTTCTCAGATTCCACAGAAATAAGGTTAGCAAACAGCTCTACGACATATAGCTCTCACTCAGTGAGTGGAAGTCACATATCACAAAGCAGTTTCTCAGAAAAGTTCTTTTCAGTTTTTATCTTAGGATATTTCTTTTTTCACCATAACCCTCTATGGGCTCACAAATACCACTCTGCATATTCCACAAGAACAGTCTTATTGAAAGGCTTCTTAAGGGGAAAGCTGTAACTCTGTGAGGTGAATTAACAGAACACAAAGCAATTTCTCAGAAAGCTTCTTTTCAGCTTTTATCTTAGGATATTTCCTTTTACACCATAGCCCTCTAAGGGATTTCAAATATCACTATGAGTATTACACAAGAAGAGTCTTAGCAAAAGTCTTTTTGAGGGTAAAGCTGTAACTCTTTGAGATGAATTAACAGAACACAAAGCAGTTTCTTAGAAAGCTTCTTTCCAGTTTTTAACTGAAGATATTTCCCTTTTCACCACAGCCGTCTATGGGCTTCCAAATATCACTTTGCAAATTCAAAAAGAACAGTCCTAGTGAAAGGCTTCTGGAGTCGAATGCTGTAACTCTGTGAGATGAATTCACAGATCTCAGAGAAGTTTCTCAGAAAGCTTCTTTCTCACTTTTAGCGGCAGATATTTCCTTTGGCCCTATAGTCTTCAAAGGGATCCAAAATAACAGTTCTCCGATTCCATAAATATAAGGCTATCAAACAGCTCTAGGAAATACAGCTGTAACTCAGTGAGTGGAAGTCACATAATACTAAACCGTTTCTCAGAGAGCCTCTTTCATTTTTTAACTGAAGCTATATCCTTTTTCACCATAGCCCTCTATGGGCTTCAAAATATCACTTTGAAAATACAACAAGAACAGTCTTAGCGAAAGGCTTCTAGAGGGGAAAGCTGTAACTCCGTTAGGTGAATTAACAGAATACAAAGCAGTTTCTCAGGAATGTTCTTTACACTTTTTATCTGAAGATATTTCATTTTAACCATAGCGCTCTATGGGCTTCCAAATATCACATTTCAAATTCCACAAGAACAGTCTTAGCGAAAGACTTCTTGAGGGGAAAGCTGTAAGTCTGTGAGATGAATTAAAAGAACACAAAGCAGTTTCTCAGAAAGCTTCTTTCCAGTTTTTATCTGAGGATATTTCATTTTCACCATAGCCGTCTATTGGCTTCCAAATATCAATTTTCAAATTGCGCAAGAATAATCTTAGCGAAAGGCTTCTTGAGGTGAAAGATGTAACTCTGTGAAATGAATTCGCAGATCACAAAGAAGTTTCTCAGAAAGCTTCTTTCTAACTTTTAGCGGTGGATATTTCCTTTGGCCCTACAGTCTTCAAAGGGATCCGAAAAAACAGTTCTCAGATTCCACAGAAATAAGGCTGCCAAACAGCTCTACGAAACACAGCTTTAACTCAGTGAGTGGAAGTCATATATCATAAAGCAGTTTCTCAGAAAGCTTCTTTTCAGTTTTTAACTGAACATATATCCTTTTTAACTATAGGTCACTCTGAGCTTCCAAATATCACTTTGCATATTCCACAAGAACTGTCTTAGCGAAAGGCTTCTTGAGGGGAAACCTGTAACTCTGTGAGATGAATTAACAAAACACAAAGCAGTTTGTCAGAAAGGTTATTTTCAGTTTTTATCTTAGGATATTTACTTTTTCACCATCGACTTCTATGGGCTTACAAATATCACTTTGCAAATTCCACAAGAACAGTCTTAGCGAAAGGTTTCTAGAGGGGAAAGCTGAAACTCTGTGAGGTGAATTAACAGAACACAAAGCAGTTTCTCAGAAAGCTTCTTTCCAGTTTTTAACTGAAGGTATTTCCTTTTTCACCATAGCCCTCTCACGGCTTCCAAATATCACTTTGCAAATTCCACAAGAACCATCTTAGCGAAAGACTTCTGCAGGGGAAAGCTGTAACTCTGCGAGATGAATTAACAGAACACAAAGCAGTTTCTCAGAAAGCTTCTTTCCAGTTTTTAATTGAAGATATTTCCTTTTACACCATAACCCTCCATGGGCTTCCAAATATCACATTGCAAATTCCCCAAGAACAGTCTTAGCGAAATGATTCTTGAGGGGAAAGCTGTAACTCTGTGAGATGAATTAACAGAACACAAAGCAGTTTCTCAGAAAGCTTCCTTCCAGTTTTTATGTGAGGAAATTTCCTTTTTAACCGTACCCCTCTATGGGCTTCCAAATATCACTTTGTAAACTCCACAAGAACAGTCTTAGCGAAATGATTCTTGAGGGGAAAGCTGTAACTCTGTGTATGAATTAACAGAACACAAAGCAGTTTCTCAGAAAGCTTCTTTCCAGTTTTTATGTGAGGAAATTTCCTTTTTAACCGTACCCCTCTATGGGCTTCCAAATATCACTTTGTAAACTCCACAAGAACAGTCTTAGCGAAAGGTTCTTGATAGAAAAGCTGTAACTCTGTGTATGAATTAACAGAACACAAAGCAGTTTCTCAGAAAGCTTCTCTCCAGTTTTTAACTGAAGATATTTCCTTTTTCACCATAGTGCTCTATGGGCGTACAAATATCACTTCGCCAATTCCACAAGAACAGCCTTAGCGAAAGGCTTCTTGAAGGGAAAGCTGTAACTCTGTGAGATGAATTAACAGAACACAAAGCAGTTTATCTGAAAGTTCTTTCCAGTTTTTAATGGAAGATATTTCCTTTTTCACCATATCCCTCTATAGGCTTCCAAATATCACTTTGGAAATTCCACAAGAACAGTCTTAGCGAAAACTTCTTGAGGGGAAAGCAGTAACTCTGAGATGAACTAAGAGAGCTCAAAAGAGTTTCTCAGAAAGCTTCATTCCAGTTTTTCACGGAAGATACTTCCTTTTTCAGCAAAGCGCTCTATGGGCTTACAAATATCACTTTCCAGATTCCACAAGACAGGCTTAGCGAAAGGATTCTTGAAGGGAAAGCTGTAATTCCGTGAGATGAATTAAGAGAAGACAAAGCAGTTTCTCAGACAGCTTCTTTCCAGTTTTTAACTGAAGATATTTCCTTTTTCACCCTAGACCTCTTTGGGCTTCGAAATTTCACTTTGCAAATTCCAGAAGAACAGTCTCAACGAAAGGCTTCTTGAAGGGAAAGCTGTAACTCTGTGAGATGAATTAACAGAACAAAAAGCAGTTTCTGAGAAAGCTTCTTTCCAGTTTTTAACGGAAGATATTTCCTTTTTCACCATAGCCCTCTATGGCCTTCCAAATATAACTTTCCGTATTCCAATAGAACAGTCTTAACGAAAGGTTTCTTGAGGTGAAAGCTGTAACAATGTGAGATGAATTGACAGAACACGAAGCATTTGCTCAGAAAGCTTCGTTCCAGTTTTTAACGGAAGATATTTCCTTTTTCACCATAGCCCTCTATGGGCTTCCAAATATCACTTTCCAAACTCCACAAGAACAGCCTTAGCGAAAGGCTTCTTGAATGGAAAGATGTAACCCTGTGAGATGAATTAACCGAACACTAAGGAGTTTCTCACAAAGCTTCTTTCCAGTTTTTTACGAAAGATATTTCCTTTTACACCATAGTCCTTTATGGACTTCCAAATATCACTTTGCAAATTCCACAAAACAGTCTGATCGAAAGACTTCTTGAAGAGAAAACTTGAAATCTGTGAGATGAATTAACAGAACACAAAGCAGTTTCTCAGAAATCAATTTTCCGGTTTTTAACGGAAGATATTTCTATTTCACCCTAGCACTCTAGGGGCTTCCAAATATCACTTTGCAAATTCCACAAGAACAATCTTTGCAAAAGGCTTCTTGAAGGGAAAGCAGTATCTCTGTGAGATGAATTAACAGAACACAAAGCAGTTTCTCAGAAAGCTTCTTTTCAGTTTTTAACGAAAGTTATTTCTTTTTTCACCGTAGCCTTCTATGGCCTTCCAAATATCACTTTCCATATTCCAATAGAACAGTCTTAACGAAAGGTTTCTTGAGGTGAAAGCTGTAACTCTGTGAGATGAATTGACAGAACACAAAGCAGTTGCTCAGAAAGCTTCTTTTCAGTTTTTAACGGAAGATATTTCCTTTTTCACCATAGACCTCTATGGGCTTCCAAATATCACTTTGCAAATTCCACAAGAACAGTCTTAGCGAAAGGTTTCTTGAGGGGACAGCTGTAACTCTGTGAGATGAATAAACATAACACAAAGAAGTTTCTCAGACAGCTTCTTTCCAGTTTTTAACGGAAGATATTTCCTTTTTAACCGTAGCCCTCTAAGGGCTTCCAAATATCACTTTGCAAATTCCACAAGAACAGCCTTAGCGATAAGCTTGTTGAGTGGAAAGCTGTAACTCTGTGAGATGAATTCGCAGAACACAAGGCAGTTTCTCAGAGAGTTTCTTTCCAATTTTTAACGGAAGATATTTCCTTTTTCACCATAGCTCTTTAGGGTCTTCCTAATATCACCTTGAAAATTCCTCAAGAATAGTCTTAGCGAAAGTGTTCTTGAGGGGAACAGAGTGACTCTGTGAGATGAATTTACAGAACACGAAGCAGTTTCTCAAAAAGATTCTTTCCAGTTTTTTACGGAAGATATTTCCTTTTTCACCATAGCCTTCTATGGGCTTCCAAATATCACTTTGCGAATTCCACAAGAACAGACTTAGCGAAAGTCTTCTTGAAGGGAAAGCTGTAAATCTGTGAGATGAATTAACAGAACAGAAAGTAGATTCTCTGAAAGCTTCTTTACAGTTTTTAACGGAAGATATTTCCTTTTTCATCATAGCCCTCTATGGGCTTCCAAATATCACTTTGGAAATTCCACAAGAATAGTCTTAGCGAAAGGCTTCTTGAGGCGAACACAGTTATTGTGTGAGATGAATTAACAGAACACAAAGCAGTTTCTCAGAAAGCTTCTTTCCAGTTTTTAACGGAACATATTTCCTTTTTCACCACAGCCCTCTATGGGCTTCAAAATATCACTTTGCCAATTCCGCAAGAACAGCCTTAGCGAAAGGCTTCTTGAAGGTAAAGCTGTAACTCTGTGAGATGAATTAACAGAAGACAAAGCAGGTTCTCAGAAATCTTCTTTACAGTTTTCAACGGAAGATCTTTCCTTTTTCACCATAACCCTCTATGGGATTCCAAATATAATTTTGCATATTTCACAAGAACAGCCTTAGCGAAAGGCTTCTTGAGGGGAAAGATGTAACTCTGTGAGATGAATTAACAGAACACAAAGCATTTTCTCAGAAAGCTTCTTTCCAGTTTTTTCGGAAGATATTTCCTTTTTCCCCATAGCCCTCTATGGGCTTCCAAATATCACTTTGCAAATTCCACAAGAACAGACTTAGCGAAAGACTTCTTTAAGGGAAAGCTGAATCTCTGTGAGATGAATTAACAGAACACAAAGCAGTTTCTCAGAATGCTTCTTTTCAGTTTTTATCTTAGGATACTTCCTTTTTCCCGTAGTCCTCTAAGGGCTTCCAAATATCACTTTGCAAATTCCACAAGAACAATCTCAGCAAAGGACTCCTTGAGGGCATAGCAGTAACTCTGTGAGACGAATTAACAGAACACGAAGCAATTTCTCAGAAAGCTTCTTTCCGGTTTTTAACTGAAGATATTTCCTTTTTCGTCATAGCCCTCTATGGGCTTCCAAATATCACTTTCCAAACTCCACAAGAACAGCATTAGCTTAAGGCTTCTTGAATGGAAAGCTGTAACTCTGTGAGATGAAATAACCGAACACTAAGGACTTTCTCACAAAATTTCTTTCCAGTTTTTTACGAAAGATATTTCCTTTTACAACATAGCCCTCTATGGACTTACAAATATCACTTTGCAAATTCCACAAAAACAGTCTTATCGAAAGATTTCTGGAAGGGAAAACTTGAAATCTGTGAGATGAATTAACCGAACACAAAGTAGTTTCTCAGAAATCTTCTTTCCGGCTTTTAACGGAAAATATTTCTATTTCACCCAAGCACTCTAGGGGCTTCCAAATATCTCTTTGCAAATTCCACAAGAACAATCTTTGCAAAAGGCTTCTTGAAGGGAAAGCAGTAACTCTGTGAGATGAATTAACAGAACACAAAGCAGTTTCTGAAAAAGCTTCTTTCCAGTTTTTAACTGAAGATATTTCCTTTTTGACCATAGCCCTCTATGGGCTTCCAATATCACTTTCCAAACACCACAAGAACAGCCTTAGTGAAAGGCTTCTTGAAGAGAAAGCTGTAACTCTTTGAGATGAATTAACAGATCACAAAGCAGTTTCTCAGAAAGCTTCTTTCCAGTTTTTAACTGAAGATATTTCCTTTTTCACCATATAATTCTATGGGCTTCCAAATAACACTTTGCAAATTCCACAAGAACTGTCTTAGCGAAAGGCTTCTTGAGGGGAAAGCTGTAACTCTGTGAGAAGAATGAACAGAACACAAAGCAGTTTCTCAGAAAGCTTCTTTCCAGCTTTTAACTGAAGATATTTCCTTTTTCACCCTAGCCCCCTCTGGACTTCCAAATATCACTTTCGAAATTCCACAAGAACAGCCTTATCGAAAGGCTTCTTGAAGGGAAAGCTGTAATTCCTTGAGATGAATGAACAGAACACAAAGCAGTTTCTCAGAAAGCTTCCTTCCAGTTTTTAACGGAAGATATTTCCTTTTTCACCGTATCCCTCTATGGGCTTCCAAATATCACTTTGCAACTTCCACAGGAACAGTCTTAGCGAAAGGCTTATTGAGGGGAAAGCTGTAGCTCTGTGAGATCATTTAACAGACAACAAAGCTGTTACTCAGAAAGCTTCTTTCCAGTTTTTAACGGAAGAGATTTCCTTTTTCACCATATCACTCTATGGGCGTCGAAATATCACTTTGCAAATTCCACAAGAACAGTCTTATTGAACGGTTTCTTGAGGGGAAAGCTATAACTCAGTGAGATGAATTAAGAGAACACAGTGCAGTTTTTCAGAATGCATCTTTTCGGTTTTTATGTTACGATATTTTCTTTTTCACCATAACTCTCTAAGGGCTTCCAAATATCACTTTCCAAATTCCACAAGAACAGTCTTAGGGAAGGCTCTTGAAGGGAAAGCTGTAACACTGTGAGATGAATTAACAGAACACAAAGTAGTTTCTCAGAAAGCTTCTTTCCAGTTTTTAACGGAATTTATTTCCTTTATTACCATAGCCTTCTATGGGCTTCCATATATCAGTTTGCGAATTTCACAAGAACAGTCTTAGCGAAGGGATTCTTGAGGAGAAAACTGTAACTCTCTGAGATGAATTAACAGAACACAAAGCAGTTTCTCAGAAAGCTTCTTTTCGGTTTTTTTTTTTTTTTTTTTTTTTTACATTTATTTATTATTATTAAACTTCAAGTTGTAGGGTACATGTGCACAACGTGCAGGTTTGCTACATATGTATAGTTGTGCCATGTTGGTGTGCTGCACCCATCAACTCGTCATTTACATCAGGTATAACTCCCAATTCAATCCCTCCCCCCTCCCCCCTCCCCATGATAGGCCCCGGTGTGTGATGTTCCCCTTCCCGAGTCCAAGTGATCTCATTGTTCAGTTCCCACCTACGAGTGAGAACATGCGGTGTTTGGTTTTCTGTTCTTGTGATAGTTTGCTAAGAATGATGGTTTCCAGCTGCATCCATGTCCCTACAAAGGACACAAACTCATCCTTTTTTATGGCTGCATAGTATTCCATGGTGTATATGTGCCACATTTTCTTAATCCAATCTGTCACTGATGGACATTTGGGTTGATTCCAAGTCTTTGCTATTGTGAATAGTGCTGGAATAAACATACGTGTGCATGTGTCCTTATAGCAGCATAATTTATAATCCTTTGGGTATATACCCAGTAATGGGATGGCTGGGTCATATGGTACATCTAGTTCTAGATCCTTGAGGAATCGCCATACAGTTTTCCATGATGGTTGAACTAGTTTACAATCCCACCAACAGTGTAAAAGTGTTCCTATTTCTCCACATCCTCTCCAGCACCTGTTGTTTCCTGACTTTTGAATGATCGCCATTCTAACTGGTGTGAGATGGTATCTCAGTGTGGTTTTGATTTGCATTTCTCTGATGGCCAGTGATGATGAGCATTTTTTCATGTGTCTGTTGGCTGTATGAATGTCTTCTTTTGAGAAATGTCTGTTCATATCCTTTGCCCACTTTTGGATGGGGTTGTTTGTTTTTTTCTTGTAAATTTGTTTGAGTTCTTTGTAGGTTCTGGATATTAGCCCTTTGTCAGATGAGTAGATTGCAAAAATTTTCTCCCATTCTGTAGGTTGCCTGCTCACTCTGATGGTAGTTTCTTTTGCTGTGCAGAAGCTCTTTAGTTTGATGAGATCCCATTTGTCAATTTTGGCTTTTGTTGCCGTTGCTTTTGGTGTTGTAGACATGAAGTCTTTGCACATGCCTATGTCCTGAATGGTACTACCTAGGTTTTCCTCTAGGATTTTTATGGTAATAGGTCTAACATTTAAATCTCTAATCCATCTTGAATTAATTTTCGTATAAGGAGTAAGGAAAGGATCCAGTTTCAGCTTTCTACTTATGGCTAGCCAGTTTTCCCAGCACCATTTATTAAATAGGGAATCCTTTCCCCATTTCTTGTTTCTCTCAGGTTTGTCAAAGATCAGATGGCTGTAGATGTGTGGTATTATTTCTGAGGACTCTGTTCTGTTCCATTGGTCTATGTCTCTGTTTTGGTACCAGTACCATGCTGTTTTGGTGACTGTAGCCTTGTAGTATAGTTTGAAGTCAGGTAGCGTGATGCCTCCAGCTTTGTTCTTTTGACTTAGGATTGTCTTGGAGATGCGGGCTCTTTTTTGGTTCCATATGAACTTTAAAGCAGTTTTTTCCAATTCTGTGAAGAAGCTCATTGGTAGCTTGATGGGGATGGCATTGAATCTATAAATGACCTTGGGCAGTATGGCCATTTTCACGATATTGATTCTTCCTATCCATGAGCATGGTATGTTCTTCCATTTGTTTGTGTCCTCTTTGATTTCACTGAGCAGTGGTTTGTAGTTCTCCTTGAAGAGGTCCTTTACATCCCTTGTAAGTTGGATTCCTAGGTATTTTATTCTCTTTGAAGCAATTGTGAATGGAAGTTCATTCCTGATTTGGCTCTCTGTTTGACTGTCACTGGTGTATAAGAATGCTTGTGATTTTTGCACATTAATTTTGTATCCTGAGACTTTGCTGAAGTTGCTGATCAGCTTAAGGAGATTTTGGGCTGAGACAATGGGGTTTTCTAAATATACAATCATGTCATCTGCAAACAGGGACAATTTGACTTCTTCTTTTCCTAACTGAATCCCCTTGATTTCTTTCTCTTGCCTGATTGCCCTAGCCAGAAATTCCAACACTATGTTGAATAGGAGTGGTGAGAGAGGGCATCCCTGTCTTGTGCCAGTTTTCAAAGGGAATTTTTCCAGTTTTTCCCATTCAGTATGATATTGGCTGTGGGTTTGTCATAAATAGCTCTTATGATTTTGAGGTACGTTCCATCAATACCGAATTTATTGAGCGTTTTTAGCATGAAGGGCTGTTGAATTTTGTCAAAAGCCTTTTCTGCATCTATTGAGATAATGATGTGGTTCTGGTCTTTGGTTCTGTTTATATGCTGGATTATGTTTATTGATTTGCGAATGTTGAACCAGCCTTGCATCCCAGGGATGAAGCCCACTTGATCATGGTGGATAAGCTTTTTGATGTGCTGCTGAATCCGGTTTGCCAGTATTTTATTGAGGATTATTGCATCGATGTTCATCAGGGATATTGGTCTAAAATTCTCTTTTTTTGTTGTGTCTCTGCCAGGCTTTGGTATCAGGATGATGTTGGCCTCATAAAATGAGTTAGGGAGGATTCCCTCTTTTTCTATTGATTGGAATAGTTTCAGAAGGAATGGTACCAGCTCCTCCTTGTACGTCTGGTAGAATTCAGCTGTGAATCCATCTGGTCCTGGACTTTTTTTGGTTAAGTGTCCAGGAAATTATCCATTTCTTCTAGATTTTCCAGTTTATTTGTGTAGAGGTGTTTATAGTATTCTCTGATGGTAGTTTGTATTTCTGTGGAGTCGGTGGTGATATCCCCTTTATCATTTTTAATTGCGTCCATTTGATTCTTCTCTCTTTTCTTCTTTATTAGTCTTGCTAGTGGTCTGGCAATTTTGTTGATGTTTTCAAAAAACCAACTCCTGCATTCATTGATTTTTTGGAGGGTTTTTTGTGTCTCTATCTCCTTCAGTTCTGCTCTGATCTTAGTTATTTCTTGCCTTCTGCTAGCTTTCGAATGTGTTTGCTCTTGCTTCTCTAGTTCTTTTAATTGCGATGTTAGAGTGTCAATTTTAGATCTTTCCTGCTTTCTCTTGTGGGCATTTAGTGCTATAAATTTCCCTCTACACACTGCTTTAAATGTGTCCCAGAGTTTCTGGTATGTTGTATCTTTGTTTTCATTGGTTTCAAAGAACATCTTTATTTCTGCCTTCATTTCGTTATGTACCCAGTAGTCATTCAGGAGCAGGTTGTTCAGTTTCCATGTAGTTGAGCGGTTTTGATTGAGTTTCTTAGTCCTGAGTTCTAATTTGATTGCACTGTGGTCTGAGAGACAGTTTGTTATAATTTCTGTTCTTGTACATTTGCTGAGGAGTGCTTTACTTCCAATTACGTGGTCAATTTTGGAGTAAGTACGATGTGGTGCTGAGAAGAATGTATATTCTGTTGATTTGGGGTGGAGAGTTCTATAGATGTCTATTAGGTCTTCTTGCTGCAGAGATGAGTTCAATTCCTGGATATCCTTGTTAACTTTCTGTCTCGTTGATCTGTCTAATGTTGACAGTGGAGTGTTGAAGTCTCCCATTATTATTGTATGGGAGTCTAAGTCTCTTTGTAAGTCTCTAAGGACTTGCTTTATGAATCTGGGTGCTCCTGTATTGGGTGCATATATATTTAGGATAGTTATCTCTTCCTGTTGAATTGATCCCTTTACCATTATGTAATGGCCTTCTTTGTCTCTTTTGATCTTTGATGGTTTAAAGTCTGTTTTATCAGAGACTAGTATTGCAACCCCCGCTTTTTTTTGTTCTCCATTTGCTTGGTAAATCTTCCTCCATCCCTTTATTTTGAGCCTATGTATGTCTCTGCGTGTGAGATGGGTCTCCTGAATACAGCAGACTGATGGATCTTGACTCTTTATCCAGTTTGCCAGTCTGTGTCTTTTAATTGGAGCATTTAGTCCATTTACATTTAAGGTTAAGATTGTTATGTGTGAACTTGATCCTGCCATTATGATATTAACTGGTTATTTTGCTCGTTAGTTGATGCAGTTTCTTCCTAGCCTTGATGGTCTTTACATTTTGGCATGTTTTTGCAATGGCTGGTACCGGTTGTTCCTTTCCATGTTTAGTGCTTCCTTCAGGGTCTCCTCTAAGGCAGGCCTAGTGGTGACAAAATCTCTAAGCATTTGCTTATCTGTAAAGGATTTTATTTCTCCTTCACTTATGAAACTTAGTTTGGCTGGATATAAAATTCTGGGTTTAAAATTCTTTTCTTTAAGAATGTTGAATATTGGCCCCCACTCTCTTCTGGCTTGAAGAGTTTCTGCCAAGAGATCTGCTGTTAGTCTGATGGGCTTCCCTTTGTGGGTAACCCGACCTTTCTCTCTGACTGCCCTTAAGATTTTTTCCTTCATTTCAACTTTGGTGAATCTGGCAATTATGTGTCTTGGAGTTGCTCTTCTCGAGGAGTATCTTTGTGGCGTTCTCTGTATTTCCTGGATTTGAATGTTGGCCTGCCCTACTAGGTTGGGGAAGTTCTCCTGGATGATATCCTGAAGAGTGTTTTCCAACTTGGTTCCATTTTCCCCCTCACTTTCAGGCACCCCAATCAGACGTAGATTTGGTCTTTTTACATAATCCCATACTTCTTGCAGGCTTTGTTCATTTCTTTTTCTTCTTTTTTCTTTTGGTTTCTCTTCTCGCTTCATTTCATTCATTTGATTTTCCATCGCTGACATTCTTTCTTCCAGTTGATCGAGACGGTTACTGAAGCTTGTGCATTTGTCACGTATTTCTCGTGCCATGGTTTTCGTCTCTTTCTTTTCGGTTTTAATCTTAGGATATTTCCATATGCACCATAGATCTCAATGGCCTTCCAAATAGCACTTTGCCAATTCCAAAAGAACAGTCTTTGCGAAAGGCTTCTTGAACGGAAAGCTGTAAATCTCTGAGATGAATTAACAGAACAGAAAGCAGTTCCTCAGAAAGCTTCTTTTCAGTTTTATCTTAGGATATTTACTTATTCACCCTAGCACTCTAAGTGCTTCCAAATATCACTTTGTAAATTCCACAAGAGCAGTAATAGCGAAAGGCTTCTTGAGGGGAAAGCTGTAACTCTGTGAGATGAATTAACAGAACAGAAAGCATTTTCTCAGAAAACTTCTTTCCAGTTTTTAACTGAAGATATTTCCTTTTTCACCATAGACCTCTTTAGGCTTTCAAATATCACCTTGCAAATTCCACAAGAACAGACTTAGCGAAAGGCTACTTGCGGAGACACCTGAAACTCTGTGAGATGAAAGAACAGAACACAAAAAAGTTTCTCAGAAATCTTCTTTCCAGTTTTTAACTGAAGATATTTCCTTTTTCACCATAGTACTTTATGGGCTTCCAAATATCGCATTGCAAGTTCCACAAGACCAGTCCTAGCGATAGGCTTCTTGAGGAGAAAGCTGTAACTCTCTGAGATGAATTAACAGAACAAAAAGCAGTTTCTCAGAAAGCTTCTTTTCAGTTTTTAACTGAAGATATTTCCTATTTCACTATAGCCCTCTATGGGCTTCCAAATATCACTTTGCAAATTTAACAAGAACAGACTTCGTGAAAGACTTCTTGAGAGGAAAGTTGTACTTCTGTGAGATGAATTAACAGAACACAAAATAGTTTCTCAGAAAGATTCTTCCCAGTATTTACGGGGGATATTTCTTGTTTCACCATAGCCCTCTATGGGATTCCAAATATCACTTTTCAAATTCCACAATAACAGTCTTAGGGAAAGACTTCTTGAGAGGAAAGCTGTACCTCTGTGAGATGAATTAACAGAACCCAAAGCAGTCTCTCAGAAATCTTCTTTCCAGATTTTAACGGAAGATACTTCCTTTTTCACCATAGCCTCCTATGGGCTTCCAAATATCACTTTTAATATTCCACAAGATCAGCCTTAGCTAAAGGTTTCTTGAGGAGAAATTTGTAACACTGTGAGATGACTTAACAGAACACAAAGCAATTTCTCAGAAAGCTTCTTGCCAGTTTTTCACGGAAGATATTTCCTTTTTCACCATAGCCTTCTATGGGCTTCCAAATATCACTCTGCAAATTCCAAAAGAGCAGTCTTAGCGAAAGGCTTCTTGAGGGGAAAGCTGTAACTGTGTGAGATGAATTAAGAGAATACAAAGCAGTCTCTCAGAAAGGTTCTTTCCAGTTTTTAACTGAAGATATTTCCTTTTTCACCATGGCCCTTTATGGGCTTCAAAATATCACTTTGCAAAATCCACAAGAACAGTCTTAGCGAAAGGCTTTTGAGGGGAAAGCTGTAACACTGTGGGATTAATTAATGGAACACAAAGCTGTCTCTCCCAAAGCTTCTTTCCAGGTTTTTAAGGAAGATATTTCCTTTTTCACCATAGCCCTCTATGGGCTTCCAAATATCACTTTGCAAATTCCACAAGAAGAGTCTTAGGGAAAGGCTAATTGAGTGGAACGCTGTAACTCTGTGACATGAATTAACAGAACACAAGGCAGTTTCTCAGAACGATTCTTTACAGTTTTTAATGGAAGATATTTTCTTTTTCTCCATATCCAACTATGGGCATCCAAATATTATTTTCCAAATTTCACAAGAATAGACATAGTGTACGGCTTCCTGAGGGGAAAGCTGTAACTCTGTGAACCGAACTTACAGAACACTAAGCAGTTTCTCAGAATGTTTCTTTTCGGTTTTTATCTTAGTATATTTCCTCTTTCACCATAGCCCCTATGAGCCTCCAAACATCACTTTGCAATTTCCACAAGAACAGTCTTAGAGAAAGACTTCTTGAGGGGAAAGCTGTACCTCTCTGAGATGAATTAACAGAACACAAAGCCGTTTCTCAGAAAGCTTCTTTTCAGTTTTTATCTTAGGATATTTCCTTTTTCACAATAGCCTTCTAAGCTCATCCAAATATCACTTAGCAAATTCCACAAGAACACTCTTATCGAAAGGCTTCTTGAGGGGAAAGCTGTAACTCTGTGAGATGAATTAACAGAACACAAAGCAGTTTCTCAGAAAGCTTCTTTCCAGTTTTTAACTGAAGATATTTCCTTTTTCACGATAGCCCTCCATGGGCTTCCAAATGTCACTTTGCAAATTCCACAAGAACCGCCATCGCGAAAGTCTTCTTGAGGGGAAAGCTGTAACTCTGTGAGATAAATTGACAGAACACAAAGCAGTTTCTCAGAAATCTTCTTTTCAGATTTTATCTTAGGATATCTCCTTTTTCACCGTACCCCTCTGTGGGCTTCCAAATATCACTTTGCAAATTCCACAAGAGCAGCCTTAGGGAAAGACTTCATGAGGGGAAAGCTGCAATTCTCTGAGATGAATTAACAGAACACAAAGTAGTTTCTCAGAAATCTTCTTTCCGTATTTTAACGGAAGATACTTACTTTTTCACCATAGCCCCCTATGGCTTCCAAATATCACTTTTCAAATTCCACAAGATCAGACTTAACTAAAGGTTTCTGGAGGAGAAATTTGTAACACTGTGATATGAATTAACAGAACACAAAGCAGTTTCTCAGAAAGCTTCTTTTCGATTTTTATCTTAGGATATTTCCATTTTCACCATAGCCCTCTTCGGTTTTCGAAATATCACTTTGCAAATTCCACAAGAACAGTCTTAGCGAAAGGCTTCTTGAGGGGAAAGATGTAACTCTGTGAGCTGAATTAACAGAACACAAAGGAGTTTCTCAGAAAGCTTCTTTCCAGTTTTTAAGGGAAGGTATTTCCTTTTTCCCCATAACCCTCTATGGGCTTCCAAATATTACTCTGCAAATTCCACAAGAGCAGTCTTAGCGAAAGGCTTCTTGAAGGGTAAGCTGTAATTGTATGAGATGAATTAAGAGAATACAAAGCAGTCTCTCAGAAAGCTTCTTTCCAGTTTTTAACTGAAGATATTTCCTTTTTCACCGAGGCCCTATATATGCTTCCAAATATCACTTTGCAAATTCCACAAGAACAGTCTTAGCGAAAGGCTTCTTGAGGGGAATGCTGTAACTCTGTGAGATTAATTAATGGAACACAAAGCTGTCTCTCAGAAAGCTTCTTTCCAGCTTTTTAAGGAAGATATTTCCTTTTTCACCATAGCTCTCTATGGGCTTCCAAATATCTCTTTGCAAATTCCACAAGAACAGTCTTAGGGAAAGGCTTCTTGAGTGGAAAGCTGTAACTCTGTGACATGAATTAACAGAACACAAGGCATTTTCTTAGAAAGATTCTTTACAGTTTTTAATGGAAGATATTTTCTTTTTCACCATAGCCCTCTATGGGCTTCCAAATATTACTTTCCATATTTCACAAGAACAGTCTTAGTGAACGGCTTCCTGAGGGGAAAGCTGTAAATCTGTGAGATGAACTAACAGAGCACTAAGCAGTTTCTCAGAAAGTTTCTTTTCGGTTTTTATCTTAGTATATTTCCTTTTTCACCATAGCCCCTATGAGCTTCCAAACATCACTTTGCAATTTTCACAAGATCAGTCTTAGAGAACGACTTCTTGAGGGGAAAGCTGTACCTCTCTGATATGAATTAACAGACACAAAGCACTTTCTCAGAAAGCTTCATTTCAGTTTTTATCTTAGGATATGTCCCTTTTCACCATAGCCTTCTAAGGTCTTCCAAATATCCCTTTGCAAATTCCACAAGAACAGTCTTAGCGAAAGGCTTCCTGAGGGGAAAGCTGTAACTCTGTGAGATGAATTAAGAGAACACAAAGCAGTTTCTCAGAAAGCTTCTTTCCAGTTTTTAACTGAAGATATTTCCTTTATCACGATAGCCCTCCATGGGCTTCCAAATGTCACTTTTCAAATTCCACAAGAACCGCCATAACGATAGTCTTATTGAGGGGAAATCTGTAACACTGTGAGATAAATTGACAGAACACAAAGCAGTTTCTCAGAAACCTTCTTTTCAGTTTTTATCTTAGGATATCTCCTTTTTCACCATAGCCCTCTGTGGGCTTCCAAATATCACTTTGCAGATTCCACAAGAACAGTCTTAGGGAAAGGCTTCATGAGGGGAAAGCTGTAAGTCTCTGAGATGAATTAACAGAACACAAAGTAATTTCTCAGAAATCTTCTTTCCAGATTTTAACGGAAGATACTTCCTTTTTCACCAGAGCCCCCTATGGGCTTCCAAATATCACTTTTCAAATTCCACAAGATCAGCCTTAGCTAAAGGTTTCTTGAGGAGAAATTTGTAACACTGTGAGATGAATTAACGGAACACAAAGCAGTTTCTCAGAAAGCTTCTTTCCACTTTTTAACGGAAGATATTTCCTTTTTCACCATAGCCCTCTATGGGCTTCCAAATATCACTTTGCAAATTCGACAAGAACAGTCTTAGCGAAAGGCTTCTTGAGGGGAAAGATGTAACTCTGTGAGATGAATTAACAGAACACAAAGCAGTTTCTCAGAAAGCTTCTTTCCTGTTTTTAACGGAAGTTATTTCCTCTTTCACCATAGCCCTCTATGGGCTTCCAAATATCACTTTTCAAATTCCAGAAGAACAGTCTTAGCGAAAAGCTTCTTGAGGAGAAAGCTGTATCTGTGTCAGATGAATTAACAGAACACAATGCAGCTTCTTAGAAGGCTTGTTTTCTGTTTTTATCTTAGGATATTTCCTTTTCCACCATAGCCCTCTATGGGCTTCCAAATATCACTTTGAAAATTCCACAAGAACAGTCTTAGCGAAAGGCTTCTAGAGGGGAAATCTGAAACTCTGTGAGGTGAATTAACAGAATACAAAGCAGTTTCTCAGAAAGCTTCTTTCCAGTTTTGAACTGAACATATTTCCTTTTTCACCAAAGCCCTCTACGGGCTTTCAAATATCCCTTTGCAAATTCCACAAGAACAGTCTTAGCGAACGGCTTCTTGAGGGGAATGCTGAAGCTCTGTCAGATGAATTAACAGAACACAAAACAGTTTCTTCGAAAGCTTCTTTCCAGTTTTTATCCGAGGACATTTCCTTTTACACCACAGCCCTCTCACAGCTTCCAAATATCACTTTACAAATTCCACAAGAACCGTCTTAGCGAAAGACTTCTGGAGGGGAAAGCTGTAACTCTGCGAGATGAATTAACAGAACACAAAGCAGTTTCTCAGAAAGCTTCTTTCCAGTTTTTAATTGAAGATATTTCCTTTTTCACCATATCCCTACATGGGCTTCCAAATATCACATTGCAAATTCCACAAGAACAGTCGTAGCGAAATGCTTCTTGAGGGGAAAGCTCTAACTCTGTGAGATAAAATCACAGAACACAAAGCAGTTTCTCAGAAAGCTTCTTTCCAGTTTTTATGTGAGTTAATTTCCTTTTTAACCGTACCCCCCTATGGGCTTACAAATATCACTTTCTAAACTCCACAAGAACAGTCTTAGCGAAAGGATTCTTGATAGGAAAGCTGTAACTCTGTGTATGAATTAACAGAACACAAAACAGTTTCTCAGAAAGCTTTTCTAAAGTTTTTAACTGAAGATATTTCCTTTTACTCCATAACGCTCTATGGGCATCCAAATATCTCTTTGGAAATTCCACAAGAACAGTCTTATTGAAGGGCTTCTTGAGTGTAGAGCTGTATCACTGTGAGATGAATTAGCAGAACAAAAAGCAGTTTCTCTGAAAGCTTCTTTCCATTTTTTAACTGAAGGTATCTCCTTTTTCACTCTAGCCCTCTGTGTATTTCCAAATATCACTTTGCAAATTCCAGAAGAACAGTCTTAGTGAACCACTTCTTGCGGGGAAAGGAGTAAATCTGTGAGATGAATTAACAGAACACAAAGCCGTTTTTCAGAAAGCTTGTTTCCATTTTTTAACTGAAGATATTTTCTTTTTCACCCTTAGCCCTCTTTGGGCTGCGAAATATCATGTTGCAAATTCCGCAAGAACAGTCTTAGTGAACGGCTTCTTGAGGGGCAAGCTGTAACTCTGTGTGATGAATTAACAGAACGAAAAGAAGTTTCTCAAAAAGCTTCTTTCCTGTTTTTATCTGAAGATATTTCCATTTCACCGTAGCCCTCTATGGGCTTCGAAATATCACTTTGTAAAGTCCCCAAAAACAGTCTTACCGAAAGCCTTCTTGAGGGGAAAGCTGAAACTCGGAGAGATGAATACACAGATCACAAATAAGTTTCTCAGAAAGCTTCTTTCTCACATTTAGCGGTGGATATTTTCTTTAATCTTATAGTCTTCAAAGGGATACGAAATAACAGTTCTCATATTACACAGAAATAAGGCTAGCAAACAGCTCTACGAAATACAGCTGTAGCTCAGTGAGTGGAAGTCACATATCACAAAGCACTTCGTCTGAAACCTTTTATTCAGTGTTTAACAGAAGATATATCCTTTTTCCCCATAGCCCACTATGGGCTTCCAAATATCACTTTGCAAATTCTACAAGAACTGTCTTAGCGGAAGGCATCTGGAGGGGAAAGCTGTACCTCTGTGAAGTAAATTGACAGAACACAAAGCAGTTTCTCAGAAAGCTTCTTTCTAGTTTTTAACTGAAAATATTCCTTTTTCACCGTAGCCCACTATGGGCTTCCAAATATCACTTAGCAAATTCAACAAGAACAGTCTTAGCGAATGGCTTCTTTAGGGAAAAGCTGTAACGCTGTGAGATGAATTTACAAAACACAAAGCAGTTTCTCAGAAAGCTTCTTTCCAGCTTTTAACTGAACATATTTCCTTTTTCACCGTAGCCCTCTATGGGCTTCCAAATATCACTTTGCAAATTCCCCAAGAACAGTCTTAGCGAAAGGCTTCTTGAGGGGAAAGCTGTAACTCTGTGAGATGAATTAACAGAACAGGTTTCTCAGAAAGCTTCTTTCCAGTTTATAACTGAAGATATTTCCATTTTCACCATAGCCCTCTATGAGCTTCCAAATATCATTTTGCAAATTTCACAACAACAGTCTTAATGAACGGCTTCTTGAGGGGAAAGCTATAACTCTGTGAGATGAATTAACGGAACGCAAAGCAGTTTCTCAAAAACCTTCTTTTCAGTTTTTATCTTAGGATATTTCCTTTTTCACCATAGCCCTCTATTGTTTTCCTAATATCACTTTGCAAATTCCACGAGAACAGTCTTAGCGAAAGGCTTCTTGAGGGGAAACTGTAGCTCTGTGAGATCAATTCACAGATCACAAAGAAGTTTCTCAGAAAGCTTCTTTCACACTTTTAGCGGCGGATATTTCCTTTGGACCTATAGTCTTCAAAGAGATCCGAAGTAACATTTCTCAGATTCCACAGAAATAAGGCTAGCCAACAGTTCTACGAAATACAGCTGTATCTCAGTGACAGAAAATGACATATCACAAATCAGTTCCTCGGAAAGCTTCTTTTCACTTTTTAACTGAAGCTATATCCTTTTTCACCATAGCGATCTATGGACTTCCAAAGACCACTTTGCAATTTCCACAAGAACAGTCTTGGTGAAAGGCTTCTTGAGGGGAAAGCTGTAACTCTGTGAGATGAACTAAGAGAACACAAAACCGTTTCTCAGAAAGCTTCTTTCCAGTTTTTAACTGAAGATATTTCCCTTTTCACCATAGCCCTCTATGGGCTTCCAAATATCAATTTGAAAATAACACACGATCAGTCTTAGTGAACGGCTTTTTGTTCCGAAAGCTGTAACTCTCTGAGATGAATTAAAAAAACACAAAGCAGTCTCTCAGAAAGCTTCTTTTCAGTTTTTATCTTGCGATATTTACTTTTTCACCATAGTTCTCTAAGCACTTCCAAATATCACTTTGCAAATTTCACAAGAACAGTCTTAGTGAACGACTTCTTGAGGGGAATGCTGTAACTCTTTGAGATGGATTAACAGAACACAAAGCAGTTTCTCAGAAACATTCTTTCCACTTTTTAACTGAAGATATTTCCTTTTTCCCCATAGCACTCTATGGGCTTCCAAATATCACTTTGCAAAATCCACAAGAACAGTCTTAGTGAACGGTTTCTTGAGGGGAAAGCTGTAAGTCTGTGAGATGAATTCAGAGAACACAAAGCAGTTTCTCAGAAATTTTCTTTTCAGTTTTTATCTTAGGATATTTTCTTTTTAACCATAGATCTCTATGGTTTTCCAAATATCTTTTTCCAAATTCCACAAAAACAGCTTTAGCGAAAGTTTTCTTGAGGGGAAAGCCGAAATTCTGTGAGATGAATTAACAGAATACAAGGCAATTTCTCCGAAAGATTCATTCCAGTTTTTATCTGAAGATATTTCCTTTACACCATAGTCCTCCATGGGCTTCCAAATATTACTTTGAAAATTCCACAAGAACAGTCTTAGTGAACGACTTCTTGAGGGGAAAGCTGTAATTCTATAAGATGAATTAACAGAACACAAAGTCGTTTCTCAGAAGGCTTCTTTTCAGTTCTTATGCTAGGAAATTTCTTTTTCACCACAGCCCTCTATGGGCTTCAATATATCACTTTGCAAATTCCACAAGAACAGTCTTAGCGGAATGCTTCTTGAGGGGAAAGCTGTAACATTGTCAGATGAATTAACAGAACACAAAGCAGTTTCTCAGAAAACTTCTTTCCAGTTTATAACTGAAGATAATTCCTTTTTCACCATAGCCCCCTATGGGTTTCCAAATATCACTTTGAAAATTCCCCAAGAACGGTCTTAGTGAACTGTTTCTGGAGGGCAAATCTCTAACTCTGTGAGATGAATTAACGGAACACAAAGCAGTTTCTCAAGAAGCTTCTTTCTAGTTTTTATCTGAGGACATTTCCTTTTTCACCATAGACCTCAATGGGCTTCCAAATATCACTTTGCAAATTCCACAAGAACAGTCTTAGCGAAAGACTTCTTGAGGGGAAAGCTGTAACTCTGTGAGATGAATTAACAGAAAACAAACCAGTTTCTCAGAAAGCTTCTTTACAGTTTCTAACTGAAGATATTCCTTTTTTCACCATAAATTTAAATGGGCTTCCAAATATCACTTTGCGAATTACACAAGAACAGTCTTAGCGAAAGGCTTCTCGAGGGGAAAGTTGTAACTCTGTGAGATGAATTAACAGAACACAAAGCAGTTTCTCAGAAAGCTTCTTTCCAGTTTTTATCTAAGGACATTTCCTCTTCCTCCGTAGCCCTCTATGGGCTTCCAAATATCACTTTGCAAATTCCACAAGAACAGTCTTAGCGAAAGACTTCCTGAGGGGAAAGCTGTAGCTCTTTGAGATGAAATAACAGAACACAAAGCAGTTTCTCAGAAAGCTTCTTTCAGGTTTTTAACTGAATATATTTACTTTTTCACAATAGGCGTCTCGGGGGTAACAAATATCACTTTGGAAATTCCACAAGAACAGTCTTATTGTACGACTTTTTGAGGGGAAAGCTGTAACTCTGTGAGATGAATTAACAGAACACAAAGCAGTTTCTAAGAAAGCTTCTTTTCAGTTTTTATCTTAGGATATTTCCTTTCTAACCATAGCCCTCTATGGGCTTCCAAATATCACTTTGCAAATTCCGCAAGAACAGTCTTAGCGAAAGGCTTCTTGAGGGGAAATCTGTTACTCTGTGAGATAAATTACCAGAAAATAAAGCAGTTTTTCAGAAAACTTCTTTCCAGATTTTAATGAAGATATTTTCTTTTTCACCATCGCCCTCTATGGTCTTCCAGATATCACATTGAATATTACACAAGAACAGTCTTAGTCAACGGCTTCTTGAGGGGAAATCTGTAACACTGTGAGATGAATTAACAGAACACAAAGCAGTTTCACAGAAAGCTTCTTTCCGATTATTATCTGAGGACATTTTCTTTTTCACCATACCCCTCTAGGGTCTTCCAAATATCACTTTGCAAATTCCACAAGAAAAATCTTTCCGAAAGGCTTCATGAGGGGAAAGCTGAAACTCTGTGTGATGAATTAACAGAACACAAAGCAGTTTCTCAGATAGATTCTTTCCAGTTTTTAGCTGAAGATATTTTATTTTTCACCATAACCCTCCAAGGGCTTCCAAATATCACTTTGCAAATTCCAAAAGAACAGTCTTAGTGAACGGCCTCTTGAGGGGAAAGCTGTAACTCTGTGAGAGGAACTAGAAGAACAAAAAGAAGTTTCTCAGAAAGTTTCTTTCCAGTTTTTAACTGAAGATTTTTCCTTTTTCACCGTAGCCCTCTCTGGTCTTCCAAATATCACTTTGCAAGTTTCACAACAAGAACAGTCTTAGCGAAAGGCTTCTTGAGGGGAAAGCTATAACTCTGTGAGATGAATTAACAGTACACAAAACAGTTTCTCAGAAAGCTTCTTTCCAGTTTTTAACTTAAGATATTACCTTTTTCACCATAGCCCTCTAAGGGCTTCCAAATATCACTTTCCAAATTCAACAAGAACAGTCTTAGTGAAAGGTTTCTTCAGGGGAAAGCTGTTACTCTATGAGATGAATTAACAGAACACAAAGCCGTTTCTCAGAATGCTTCTTTCCAGTTTTTAACGGAAGAGATTTCCTTTTTCACCATAGCCCTCTAAGGGCATCCAAATATCACTTTGCAAATTCCACAAGAACAGACTTAGCGAAAGGCTTCTTGAGAGGAAAGCTGTAACTTGGTGAAATGTATTCACATAACACACGACAGTTTCTCAGGAAGCTTATTTCCAGTTTTTAATTGGAGATATTTCCTTTTCACAATAGCCCTCTAAGGGCTTCCAAATATCACTTTGGAAATCCCACAAGAACAGTCTTAGTGAACGGCTTCTTGAGGGGAAAGCTGTAAGTCTGTGAGATGAAATAACAGAACACAAAGCAGTTTCTCAGAAAGCTTCTTTTCAGTTTTTATCTTAGGATACTTCCATTTTCACCATAGCCCTCGATGGGCTTCCAAATATCACTTCTCAAAGCCCACAAGAATTGTCTTAGCGAAAGGCTTCTTGTGGGGAAAGCTGTAACTCTGTGAGGTGAACTCACAGATCACAAAGAAGTTTCTCAGAAAGCTTCTTTCTCACTTTTAGCAGCAGATATTTCCTTTGGCCCTATAGTCTTCAAATTGATCCGAAATAACAGTTCTCAGATTCCACAGAAATTAGGCTAGCAAACAGCTGTACGAAATACAGCTGTAACTCAGTGAGTGGAAGTCATATATCAAAAAGTAGTTTCTCAGAAACCTTCTTTTCAGTTTTTAACTGTAGATATATCTTTTTTCACAATAGCCCTCTATGGTCTCCCAAATATAACATTGCAGATTTCACAAGCACAGTCTTCCTCAACGGCCTCTTGAGGGGAAAGCTGTAACTCTGTGAGATGAACTAACAGAACACAAAGCAGTTTCTCAGACAGCTACTTTTCGGTTTTTATCTTAGGATATTGCCATTTGCATCGTAGCACTCTACGGGCTTCGAAATATCACTTTGCAAATTCCACAAGAATAGACTTAGTGAAAGGCTTCTTGAGGGGAAAGCTGTAACACTGTTAGATGAATTAAGAGAACACAAAGCAGTTTTTCAGAAAGATTCTTTCCAGTTTTTATGTTAGGATATTTCGTTTTTCACCGTAGCCCTATATAGGCTTAAAAATATCACGTTGAAAATTAAACAAGAACAGTCTTAATAAAAGTCTTCTTGAGGGTAAAGCTGTAAGTCTTTGAGATGAATTAACAAAACACAGAGCAGTTTCTCAGAAAGCTTCCTCCCAGTTTGTAACTGAAGATATTTCTTTTTTCACCATAGCCCTCTATGGGCTTCCAAATATCACTTTGCTAATTCCACAAGAGCAGTCTTCGTGAAAGGATACTTGAGGGGAAAGCTGTAACTCTGTGAGATGAATTAAAAGAACACAAAGCAGTTTCTCAGAAAGCTTCTTTCCAGTTTTTAACTGAAGATATTTCCTTTTTCACCGTAGCCCTCTATGGTCTTCCAAATATCACTTTGCAAATTCCAAAAGAACAGTCTTAGTGAAAGGCTTCTTGAGGGGAAAGCTGTAACTGCCTGAGATGAATTAACAGAACACAAAGCAGTTTCTCAGCAAACGTCTTTTCAGTTTTTATCGTAGGATATCTCCTTTTTCACATTAGCCCACTATGGGCTTACAAATATCACGTTGCAAATTCCACAAGAACCGTCTTAGCGAAAGACTTACTGAGGGGAAAGCTGTAACTCTTTGAGATGAATCAACAGAACACAAAGGAGTTTCTCAGAAAGCTTCTTTCCACTTTTTATCTTAGGATATTGCCTTTTTCAAAATAGCCCTATTTGGTCTTAAAATATCACTTTGAAAATTACACAAAACAATGTTAGCAAAAGTCTTCCTGAGGGTAAAGCTCTAACACTTTGAGAGGAATTATCAGAACACAAACCAGTTTCTCAGAAAGTTCTTTGCAGTTTTTAATTGAAGATATTTCCTTTTTCATCGTAGACCTCTATGGGCTTCCAAATATCACCTTGCAAATTCCACAAGAACAGTCTTAGCGAAAGGCTTTTTGAGGGGAATGCTGTAATTCTGTAAGATGAATTAACAGAACACAAAGCTGTTTCTCAAAAGCTTCTTTCTAGTTTTTATGTTAGAATGTTTCCTTTTTCACCATAGCCCACAATGGGCTTCCCAATATCACTTTGCAAATTCCACAAGAAGAGTCTTAGCGAAAGGCTTCTTGAGGGGAAAGCTGAAACTCTTTTAGATGAATTAACAGAACACAAAGCAGTTTCTCAGAAAGCTTCTTTCCAGTTTTTAACTGAAGATATTTCCTTTTTCACCTTAGCCCTCTAAGGACTTCCAAATATAACTTTGCAAATCCCACAAGAACACTCGTAGTGAAAGGCTTCTTGAAGGGAAAGCTGTAACGCTGTGAGATGCATTAACAGAACACAAAGCAGTTTCCCAGAAGGCTTCTTTCCAGTTTTCAACAGACGATATTTCCTTTTTCACTTTAGCCCTCTAAGGGCTTCCAAATATCACTTTGCAAATTCCACAAGAACAATCTTTGCGAAAGGCTTCTTCAGGGGAAAGCTGTAACTGTTTGTGATGAATTAACAGAACACAAAGAAGTTTCTCACAAAGCTTCTTTCCAGTTTTTAACTGAGACATATTTCTTTTTTCATGATAGACCTCTACTGGCTTTCAAATATCACGTTGCATATTCCACAAGAACACTCTTAGTGAACGACTTCTTGAGGGGAAAGCTGTAACTCTGTGGGATGAATTAAGAGAACACAAAGCAATTTCTCAGAAAGTTTCTTTCCAATTTCTATCTGAGGACATTTACTTTTTCACCATAGCCCTCTAGGTGCTTCGAAATATCACTTTGAAAATTCCACAAGAACAGTCTTAGCGAAAGGCTTCTTGAGGGGAAAGCTTTAACCCTGTGAGATGAATTAACAGAACCCAAAGTAGTTTCTCTGAAAGCTTCTTCTAAGTTTTTATCTGAGGCCAGCTCCTTTTACACCTTAGACCTCTCTGGCTTCCAAATATCACTTTGTAAATTCCACAAGAACGGTCTTAGGAAAGGCTTCTTGAGGGGAAAGCGGTAACTCTGTGAGATAAATTAACAGAACACAAGCAGTTTTTCAGAAAGTTTCTTTACAGTTTTTTACCGAAGATATTTCCTTTTAAACCGTAGCCCACTATGGGCTTCCAAATATCACTTTGCAAATTCTTCAAGAACAGTATTAGTGAACGGATTCTTGAGGGTAAAGCTGCCACGCTGTGAGCTGAATTAGCAGATCACAAAGCAGTTTCTCAGATAGCTTCTTTTTAGTTGTTATCTTAGGATACTTCCTTTTCCACCATAGCCCTCTTTGGGCTTCCAAATATCACTTTGCAAATTCTCCAAGAACAGTCTTTTTGAACGGCTTCTTGAGACTAAAGCTGTAACTCGGTAGATGAATTAACAGAACAAAAAGAAGTTTCTCAGTATGCTTCTATTCAGTTTTTATCTTAGGATAGTTTCTTTTTCACCATACCCCACTATGGGCTTCCAAGTATCACATTTCAAATTCCACAAGAACTGTCTTAGTAAATGGCTTCATTAGGGGAAAGCTGTAAATCTGTCAGATGAACTCACAGAACACAAAGCAAATTTCTCAGAAAGCTTCTTTTCAGTTTTTATCATAAGATATTTCCTTTTTCACCATAGCCCTCAATGGGCTTCCAAATCACACTTTGCAAATTCCACAAGAACAGTCTTCGTGAAAGGCTTCTTTAGAGGAAAGCTGTAACTCTGTGAGATGAATTAACAGAACACAAAGCAGTTTCTCAGACAGCTCCTTTCCAGTTTTTAACGGAAGATATTTCCTTTTTCACCGTAGCCCTCTAAGGGGTTGCAAATATCACTTTGCATATCCCACAAGAACAGTCTTAGTGAACGACTTCTTTAGGGCAAAGCTGTAACTCAGTGAGGTGAATTAACAGAACAAAAAGCAGTTTCTCACAAAGCTTCTTATCAGTTTTTATGTTAGGATATTTCCTTTTTAACTATAGCCCTCTATGGGCTTTCAAATATCACTTTGCAGATTCCACAAAAACAATCTTAACGAAAGGCTTCCTGAGGGGAGATCTGTAACTCTGTGAGATGAATTAACAGCCCATAAAACAGTTTCTCAGAAAGCTTCTTTCCAGGTTTCTACTGAAGTTATTTCCTTTTCACCATTGCCCTCTATGGGCTTCCAAATATCACTTTGCAAATACCAGAAGAACAGTCTCAGCGAAGGCTAATTGAAGGGAAAGCTGTAACTCTGTGAGATGAATTCACAGAACGCAAAGAAGTTTCTCAGAAAGCTTCTTTATCACTTTTAGCGGTCGATATTTCCTTTGTCCCGATAGTTTTCAAAGGGATCCGAAATAACAGTTCTCAGATTCCACAGTAATAAGGCTAGAAAACAGCTCTACGAAACACAGCTGTAACTCAGTGAGTGGAAGTCACATATCACAAACCAGTTTCTCTGAAAGCCTATTTTCCGTTTTTAACTGAAGAAATATCCTTTTTCAAAATAGCCATCTATCGGTTTCCAAATATCACTTTGAAAATTCCACAATAACAGTCTTAGGGAAAGGCTTCCTGAGGGGAAAGCTGTAACTCTGTGAGATGAATTAACAGAACACAAAGCAGTTTCTCAGAAAGTTTCTTTCCAGTCTTTAACTGAAGATAATTCCTTTTTCCCCATAGCCCTCTATGGGCTTCCAAATGTCACTTTGCAAATTCCACAAGAACAGTCTTAGCCAAAGCCTTCTTGAGGGAAAAGCTGTAACTCTGTGAGATGAATTAACAGAAAACAAAGCAGTTTCTCAGAACGCTTCTTTCCAGTTTAAACTGAAGATATTTCCTTTTCCACCATAGCCCTCTATGGCCTTCCAAATATAATTTTGAAAATTCCACAAGAACAGTCTTAGCGAAAGGCTTCTTGAGGGGAAAACTGTAACTCTGTGAGGTGAATTAACAGAACACAAAGCTGTTTCTCAAAAGGCTTCTTTTCAGTTTTTATCTTACGATATTTCGTTTTTCACCATAGCTCCCCATGGGCTTCCAAATATCACTTTGCAAATTCCACAAGAACAATCTTAGCGAAAGGCTTCTTGAGGGGAAAGCTGTAACTCAGTGAGATGAATTAACAGAACACAAAGCAGTTTCTCAAAAGGCTTCTTTTCAGTTTTTATCTTACGATATTTCCTTTTTCACCACAGCTCTCTATAGGCTTCCAAATATCACTTATTAAATTCCAAAAGAACTCTCTTAGCGAAAGGCTTCTTGAGGGGAGAGCAGTAACTCTGTGACATGAATTAAAAGAACACAAAGCAGTTTCTCAGAACACTTCTTTCCAGTTTTAAACTGAAGATGTTTCCTTTTTCACCATAGCCCTGCATGGGCTTCCAAATATCACTTTGCAAATTACACAAGAACAGTCTTAGCGAAAGGATTCTCCAGGGGAAAGCTTTAACTCTGTGAGATGAATTAACAGAACACAAAGCCGTTTCTCAGAAAGCTTCTTTCCAGTTTTTAACGGAAGATATTTCCTTTTTCACCATAGCCCTCTATAGGCTTCCAAATATCACTTTGCGAAATCCACAAAAACAGTCTTAGCGAAGGGCTTCTTGAGGGGAAAGCTGTAACTCTGTGAGATGAATTAGAGAACACAAAGCAGTTTCTCAGAAAACTTCTTTCCACTTTTTAAATGAAGATAATTCGTTTTTCACAATAGCTCTCTATAGGCTTCCGAATATCACTTTGGAAATTAAACAAGAACAGTCTTAGCGAAAGGCCTCTTGAGGGGAAAGCTGTAACTCTGTGAGATGAATTAAGAGAAAACAAAGCCGTTTCTCAGAAAGCTTCTTTCAAGTTTTTAGCTGAAGATATTTCCTTTTTAACCATAGCCCTCTATGGGCTCCCAAATATCACATTGCAAATTCCACAAGAACAGTCTTAGTTAAAGACTTCTTGAGGGGAATGCTGTAACTCTGTGAGATGAATTAACAGAACACAATGCAGTTTCTCAAAAAGCTTGTTTCCAGTTTTTAACTGAAGATAATTCCTTTTTCACCGTAGCCCTCTATGGCCTTCCAAGTATCACTTTGCCAGTTCCAGAAGAACAGTCTTAGCGAAAGACTTCTTTAGGGGAAAGCTGTATCTCTGTGAGATGAATTAACAGAACACAAAGCATTTTCTCAAAAACCTTCTTTTCAGTTTTTATCTTAGGATATTTCCTTTTTCACCACAGCTCTCTATGGGCTTCCAAATATCACTTTTTAAATTCCTCAAGAACACCCTTAGCGAAAGTCTCCTTGAGGGAAAGCTGTAACTCTGTGAGATGAATTAAGAGAACACAAAGCCGTTTGTCAGAAAGCTTCTTTACAGTTTTTAACGAAAGATGTTTCCTTTTTCACCGCAGCCCTCTATGGGCTTCCAAATATCACTTTGCAAATTCCACAAGAACACTCTTAGCGAAAGGATTCTTGGGGGGAAAGCTGTAACTCTGTGAGATGAATTAACATAACACAAAGCCGTTTCTCAGAAAGCATCTTCCCAGTTTATAACGGAAGAGATTTCCTTTTTCACTATAGCCCTCTAAGGGCTTCCAAATATCACTTGTCAAATTCCAACAACAGTCTTAGCGAAAGGCTTCATGAGGGGAAAGCTGTAACTCTGTGAGATGAATTAACAGAACACAAAGCCGTTTCTCAGAAAGCATCTTCCCAGTTTATAACGGAAGAGATTTCCTTTTTCACCATAGCCCTCTAAGGGCTTCCAAATATCACTTGTCAAATTCCAACAACAGTCTTAGCGAAAGGCTTCATGAGGGGAAAGCTGTAACTCTGTGAGATGAATTAACAGAACACAAAGCAGTTTCTCAGAAAGCTTCTTTTCGGTTTTTAACTTAGGATATTTCCTTTTTCACCATAGCCCTCTGTAGGCTTCCAAATATCACTTTGCAAATTCCACAAGAACAGTCTTAGCGAAAGGCTTCTTGAGGGGAAAGCTGTAACTCTGTGAGATGAATTAACAGAACACAAAGCAATCTCGCAGAAAGTTTCTTTCCAGTTTTGAACGGATGATATTTCCTTGTTCATCACAGACCGCTATGGGCTCCCAAGTATCGCTTTGCAAATTCCACAAAGCAGTTTCTCAGAAAGCTTCTTTCCAATTTTTAAATGAAGATATTTTCTCTTTCACCACAGCCCCCTATGGGCTTCCAAATATCACTTTGCAAATTTCAAAAAAACTGTCTTAATGAATGGCTTCTTGAGGGGAAAGCTGTAGCTCTTTGAGATGAACTAACAGAACACAAAGCAATTTCTCAGAAATCTTCTTTTCGGTTTTTATCTTAGGATATTTCCATTTTCACCATAGCCATCTAAGGGCTTCAAATTTTACTTTAGAAATTCCACAAGAACAGTCTTAGTGAAAGGCTTCTTGAGGGGAAAGCTGTAACTGTTAGATGAATTAACAGAACACAAAGCAGTTTCTCAAAAAGCTTCTTTTCAGTTTTTTTCTTAGGATATTTCCTTTGTCAGCGTAGACCTGTATGGGCATACAAATGTCACTTTTCAAATTCCACAAGAACAGTCTTAGCGAAAGGATTCTTGAGGGGAAAGCTGTAGCTCTGTGAGATGAATTAACAGACCACAAAGCAGTTACTCAGAATGCTGCTTTCCAGTTTTTAACGGAAGATATTTCCTTTTTCACCATATCACTCTATGGGATTCCAAATATCACTTTGCAACTTCCACAAGAACAGTCTTAGCGAAAGGCTTCTTGAGGGGAAATCTGTAGCTTTGTTAGATGAATTAACAGACAACAAAGCAGTTAATCAGAAATTTTCTTTCCAGTTTTAACGAAAGATATTTTCTTTTCACCATAACCCTTTATGGGCTTCGAAATATCACTTTTCAAATTCCACGAGAACAGTCTTAGTGAACGGCTTCTTGAGGGGAAGCTATAACGCTGTGAGATGAATTAAGAGAACACATTGCAGTTTCTCAGAAAGCTTCCTTTTGGTTTTTATCTTTGGATATTTTCTTTTTCGCCAGAGCCCCCTATGGGCATCCAAATATCACTTTGCAAATTCCACAAGAACAGTCTCAGGGATAGACTTCTTGAGGGGAAAGCTGTAACTCTCTGAGATCAGTTAAAAAAACACAAAGCAGTTTCTCAGAAATCTTCTTTCAAGTTTTTAACGGAAGATATTTCCTTTTTCACCATAGCCATCTATGGGTTTCCAAATACCACATTTCAAGTTCCACAAGAACAGACTTAGCGAAAGGATTTTTGAGGAGAAAGCTGTAAATCTGTAAGATGAATTAACAGACACAAAACTGTTTCTCAGAAAGCTTCTTTCAACTTTTTAACGGAAGATATTTCCTTCTTCACCATAGCCCTCTATGGGCTTCCAAATATCACTTTGCAAATTTCACAAGAACAGTCTTAGCGAAAGGCTTCTTGAGGGGAACGCTGTAACTCTCTTAGATGAATTAACAGAACACAAAGCAGTTTCTCAGAAAGCTTCTTTCCACTTTTTTTTTTTTTACTATTACATGCTTAGTTTCTTTTTATTTATATAATTTTGTGTAACAATCACTCATGAAATATCAGAATTCTTATTACTTAGTACATAAAGAATATTCAGGAAATATTTTTGCAGTAGAAAGGTAGTCAAGTATGAGCAGGGCAGGAGAGGGCTCCCCTCTTCCACACACCAAATGTGTTGGGAGACCCTCAGGTGATGGTCAAGGGGTTGTTAACTGTTTCTCTAAAGTAGTAATTGGTCATACCTGGTGTCAAGGAAAGGCCGGCTTCTAATAGAAAACACCTGAAACTGATCAGCAACTTCCCAATGAGATCTCAGGAGTGAGGAGAAGTAAGGCAAGATCCCAGAAGTATGCCAATGTATAAAACCCCAAGTCAAGAAGTCAAGCCGTGCACTTGGCTTCTCAAGTCTCCCACTTGGCCCTCTTCCAGGTTGTACTTCCCTTCTTTTCCTTTCTGTTTTAAAGCCTTTTAATAAACCTTCACTCCTGCTCTGAGAATTACCTCTGTCTCACTTTCTGCCTTATGCCCCTTAGTGGAATTCCTTCTGAGGAAGCAAGAATGGAGGGTGCTGCAAACCTATACAGATTCGCCGCCAATGTCTCCAGAACTCGGATGTCTTCCACAGGTAATAACATTGCTTTCAATATTTTTCATAATTATATCATGCTAAAAAACTAAGTATAACAGTGTCAAATACAAATACAACTAAAGCTTTTTGAATTCTATTTTACTTTACAAGTTTTTTTAATCAAGTATGATTTTTCCTGGTGCAATTAAATTATAATTCTTTTCATATTTATATTTAATCATTTTATATAGAATTATTTTATATTTCTAGTACTAATTATTCTAGTATATCTCTTTTAGGCTTACTTTATGTCTCACTTTTATAAAAATAAGTAAAATATATATTTGATACATTACAGTAACTTAGCAAAATGCTCAGGTATAATGCTATTTAAAAATTAATATATCATATTTATATAATAATGCTATAATTTTCTCATAAAATAATAAATCTTTTTAATGTTTGAAATTATAGGATGATAAGTGGTCTTTATTTTTTTCCCCTTGTTTGAATTTTCAGTAGTGAATATGTTCTTTCAAAAATATTTTTTTATGATAAATTCCAAATGCATACAATAGTGGATTACCTCTAGGTACTCATCATTCATTTCACCAACATCAACACTTGTCCAATTCCTTTTATCTTCACTCACTTCTCCCCATTTCCCCCAACCGCATTCCTGCCACAACTGCTGACTCAAACCGTTCAAAGGATTGTTTGGTCAATCCTTTTGTAACAATTTAGTTATGTGCTTTTCCTAAAAAATAAGTGGAAGATTATTTTTTATTTTTTATTTTTTAAAATTATTTATTTCAATTTTGTGGGTATATAGTAGACGTATGTATTTATGGGGTGCATGAGATGTTCTGATTCAGGCATGCAATGAATAATAATCACATCATGTACAATGGGGTATCCATTCTCTCAAGCATTTATCCTTTGTGTTACAAGCAATCCAATTAGACTCTTTTAGTTATTTTCAAATGCACAGTTAAATCATTCCTGACTATAGTCGCCTTGTTGTGCTATCAAATACTAGATCCTATTTATTCTTTCTGTTTTTTTGTACCCATTAACCATCTCCAGCTTTGCCTCAAACCCCCACTATCCTTCCCAGCCTCTGGTAACCATGCTTCTACTCTCTATCTCCATGAGTTCAATTGTTTTGATTTTTAGATCTCACAAATAAGTGAGAACATGAAATTAGAATTATTATTAAACAGATCTCAAAATGTGACTTAGTTGCGTATCTTCTCCTCGTCTCCCTGTATCCACCTGTTTCAGCCTGGAAGCCTCTAGTGGGAAGGAGGGATGTGGTTGATTGCTTCTTTTTTTATATATATATATTTTAAGTTCTAGGGTACATGTGCATAACGTGCAGGTGTGTTACATATGTATACTTGTGCCCTGTTGCTGTGCTGCACCCATCAACTCGTCAGCACCCATCAACTCGTCATTTACATCAGGTATAACTCCCAATGCAATCCCTCCCCCCTCCCCCCTCTCCATGATAGGCCCCGGTGTGTGATGTTCCCCTTCCCGAGTCCAAGTGATCTCATTGTTCAGTTCCCACCTATGAGTGAGAACATGCGGTGTTTGGTTTTCTGTTCTTGTGATAGTTTGCCAAGAATGATGGTTTCCAGCTGCATCCATGTCCCTACAAAGGACACAAACTCATCCTTTTTTATGGCTGCATAGTATTCCATGGTGTATATGTGCCACATTTTCTTAATCCAGTCTGTCACTGATGGACATTTGGGTTGATTCCAAGTCTTTGCTATTGTGAATAGTGCCGCAATAAACATACGTGTGCATGTGTCTTTATAGCAGCATGATTTATAATCCTTTGGGTATATACCCAGTAATGGGATGGCTGGGTCATACGGTACGTCTAGTTCTAGATCCTTGAGGAATCGCCATACTGTTTTCCATAATGATTGAACTAGTTTACAATCCCATCAACAGTGTAAAAGTATTCCTATTTCTCCACATCCTCTCCAGCACCTGTTGTTTCCTGACTTTTGAATGATCGCCATTCTAACTGGTGTGAGATGGTATCTCATTGTGGTTTTGATTTGCATTTCTCTGATGGCCAGTGATGATGAGCATTTTTTCATGTGTCTGTTGGCTGTATGAATGTCTTCTTTTGAGAAATGTCTGTTCATATCCTTTGCCCACTTTTTGATGGGGTTGTTTGTTTTTTTCTTGTAAATTTTTTTGAGGTCTTTGTAGGTTCTGGATATTAGCCTTTGTCAGATGAGTAGATTGCAAAAATTTTCTCCCATTCTGTAGGTTGCCAGTTCACTCTGATGGTAGTTTCTTTTGCTGTGCAGAAGCTCTTTAGTTTAATGAGATCCCATTTGTCAATTTTGGCTTTTGCTGCCGTTGCTTTTGGTGTTATAGACATGAAGTCTTTGCCCATGCCTATGTCCTGAATGGTACTACCTAGGTTTTCCTCTAGGGTTTTTATGGTCTTAGGTCTAACGTTTAAGTCTCTAATCCATCTTGAATTAATTTTCGTATGAGGAGTAAGGAAAGGATCCAGTTTCAGCTTTCTGCTTATGGCTAGCCAATTTTCCCAGCACCATTTATTAAATAGGGAATCCTTTCCCCATTTCTTGTTTCTCTCAGGTTTGTCAAAGATCAGATGGCTGTAGATGTGTGGTATTATTTCTGAGGACTCTGTTCTGTTCCATTGGTCTACATCTCTGTTTTGGTACCAGTACCATGCTGTTTTGGTGACTGTAGCCTTGTAATATAGTTTGAAGTCAGGTAGCGTGATGCCTCCAGCTTTGTTCTTTTGACATAGGATTGTCTTGGAAATGCGGTCTCTTTTTTGGTTCCATATGAACTTTAAAGCAGTTTTTTCCAATTCTGTGAAGAAACTCATTTGTAGCTTGATGGGGATGGCATTGAATCTATAAATAACCTTGGGCAGTATGGCCATTTTCACAATATTGATTCTTCCTATCCATGAACATGGTATGTTCTTCCATTTGTTTGTGTCCTCTTTTATTTCATTGAGCAGTGGTTTGTAGTTCTCATTGAAGAGGTCCTTTACATCCATTGTAAGTTGGATTCCTAGGTGTTTTATTCTCTTTGAAGCAATTGTGAATGGAAGTTCATTCATGATTTGGCTCTCTGTTTGTCTGTTACTGGTGTATACGAATGCTTGGGATTTTAGCACATTAATTTTGTATCCTGAGAGTTTGCTGAAGTTGCTTATCAGCTTAAGGAGATTTCAGGCTGAGACAATGGGATTTTCTAAATATACAATCTTGTCATCTGCAAAGAGGTACAATTTGACTTCTTTTTTTCCTAACTGAATCCCCTTGATTTCTTTCTCTTGCCTGATTGCCCTAGCCAGGACTTCCAACACTATGTTGAATAGGAGTGGTGAGAGAGGGCATCCCTGTCTTGTGCCAGTTTTCAAAGGGAATTTTTCCAGTTTTTTCCATTCAGTATGATATTGGCTGTGGGTTTCTCATAGATAGCTCTTATGATTTTGAGGTACGTTCCATCAATACCAAATTTATTGAGCGTTTTTAGCATGAAGGGCTGTTGAATTTTGTCAAAAGCCTTTTCTGCATCGATTGAGATAATCATGTGGTTCTTGTCTTTGGTTCTGTTTATATGCTGGATTATGTTTATTGATTTACGAATGTTGAACCAGCCTTGCATCCCAGGGATGAAGCCCACTTGATCATGGTGGATAAGCTTTTTGATGTGCTGTTGAATACGGTTTGTCAGTATTTTATTGAGGATTTTTGCATCGATGTTCATCAGGGATATTGGTCTAAAATTCTCTTTTTTGTTGTGTCTCTGCCAGGCTTTGGTATCAGGATGATATTGGCCTCATAAGATGAGTTAAGGAGGATTCCCTGTTTTTCTATTGATTGGAATAGTTTCAGAAGGAATGGTACCAGCTCCTCCTTGTACCTCTGGTAGAATTCAGCTGTGAATCCATCTGATCCTGGACTTTTTTTCGTTGGTAGGCTATTAATTATTGCCTCAATTTCAGAGCCTGCTATTGGTCTATTCAAGGATTCAACTTCTTCCTGGTTTAGTCTTGGAAGAGTGTAAGTGTCCAGGAAATTATCCATTTCTTCTAGATTTTCTAGTTTATTTGCGTAGAGGTGTTTATAGTATTCTCTGATGGTAGTTTGTATTTCTGTGGGGTCGGTGGTGATATCCCCTTTATTATTTTTATTGTGTCTATTTGATTCTTCTCCCTTTTCTTCTTTATTAGTCTTGCTAGCGGTCTGTCAATTTTGTTGATCTTTTCAAAAAACCAACTCCTGGATTCATTGATTTTTTGGAGGGATTTTTGTGTCTCTATCTCCTTCAGTTCTGCTCTGATCTTAGTTATTTCTTGCCTTCTGCTAGCTTTCGAATGAGTTTGCTCTTGCTTCTCTAGTTCTTTTAATTGCGATGTTAGAGTGTCAATTTTAGATCTTTCCTGCTTTCTCTTGTGGGCATTTAGTGCTATAAATTTCCCTCTACACACTGCTTTAAATGTGTCCCAGAGATTCTGGTATGTTGTATCTTTGTTCTCATTGGTTTCAAAGAACATCTTTATTTCTGCCTTCATTTCGTCATGTACCCAGTAGTCATTCAGGAGCAGGTTGTTCAGTTTCCATGTAGTTGAGTGGTTTTGATTGATTTTCTTAGTCCTGAGTTCTAGTTTGATTGCAGTGTGGTCTGAGAGACAGTTTGTTACAATTTCTGTTCTTGTACATTTGCTGAGGAGTGCTTTACTTCCAACTATGTGGTCAATTTTGGAATAAGTGCGATGTGGTGCTGAGAAGAATGTATATTCTGTTGATTTGGGTTGGAGAGTTTTATAGATGTCTATTAGTTCTGCTTGCTGCAGAGATGAGTTCAATTCCTGGATATCCTTGTTAATTTTCTGTCTCGTTGATCTGTCTAATGTTGACAGTGGAGTGTTGAAGTCTCCCATTATTATTGTATGGGAGTCTAAGTCTCTTTGTAAGTCTCTAAGGACTTGCTTTATGAATCTGGGTGCTCCTGTATTGGGTGCATATATATTTAGGATAGCTAGCTCTTCCTGTTGAATTGATCCCTTTACCATTATGTAATGGCCTTCTTTGTCTCTTTTGATCTTTGATGGTTTAAAGTCTGTTTTATCAGAGACTAGTATTGCAACCCCTGCTTTTTTTTGTTCTCCATTTGCTTGGTAAATCTTCCTCCATCCCTTTATTTTGAGCCTATGTATGTCTCTGCATGTGAGATGGGTCTCCTGAATACAGCAGACTGATGTTTCTTGACTCTTTATCCTGTTTGCCAGTCTGTGTCTTTTAATTGGAGCATTTAGTCCATTTACATTTAAGGTTAAGATTGTTATGTGTGAACTTGATCCTACCATTATGATATTAACTGGTTATTTTGCTCCTTAGTTGATGCAGTTTCTTCCTAGCCTTGATGGTCTTTACATTTTGGCAGGTTTTTGCAATGGCTGGTACTGGTTGTTCCTTTCCATGTTTAGTGCTTCCTTCAGGGTCTCTTGTAAGGCAGGACTAGTGGTGACAAAATCTCTAAGCATTTGCTTATCTGTAAAGGATTTTATTTCTCCTTCACTTATGAAACTTAGTTTGGCTGGATATGAAATTCTGGGTTGAAAATTCTTTTCTTTAACAATGTTGAATATTGGCCCCCACTCTCTTCTGGCTTGTAGAGTTTCTGCCGAGAGATCTGCTGTTAGTCTGATGGGCTTCCCTTTGTGGGTAACCCGACCTTTCTCTCTGGCTGCCCTTTAGATTTTTTTCTTCATTTCTACTTTGGTGAATCTGGCAATTATGTGTCTTGGAGTTGCTCATCTCGAGGAGTATCTTTGTGGTGTTCTCTGTATTTCCTGGATTTGAATGTTGGCCTGCCCTACTAGGTTGGGGAAGTTCTCCTGGATGATATACTGAAGAGTGTTTTCCAACTTGGTTCCATTTTCCCCCTCACTTTCAGGAACCACAATCAGACGTAGATTTGGTCTTTTTACATAATCCCATACTTCTTGCAGGCTTTGTTCATTTCTTTTTCTACTTTTTTCTTTTGGTTTCTCTTCTCGTTTCATTTTGTTCATTTGATCCTTAATCGCTGATACTCTTTCTTCCAGTTGATCGAGTCGGTTACTGAAGCTTGTGCATTTGTCACGTATTTCTCGTGTCATGGTTTTCATCTCTTTCATTTCGTTTATGATCTTCTCTGCATTAATTATTCTAGCCATCAAATCTTCCCCTTTTTTTCCAAGACTTTTGGTTTCTTTAGGCTGCGTACGTAATTCCTCCTTTAGTTCTGAGAAGTTTGATGGACTGAAGCCTTCTTCTATCATCACGTCAAAGTCATTCTCCGTCCAGCTTTGATCCGTTGCTGGCGATGAGCTGCGCTCCTTTGCCGGAGGAGATGCGCTCTTATTTTTTGAAATTCCAGCTTTTCTGCCCTGCTTTTTCCCCATCTTTGTGGCTTTATCTGCCTCTGCTTTTTAACGGAAGATATTTCCTTTTTCACCGTAGCCCTCTATGGGCTTCCAAATATCACTTTGCAAATTCCACAAGAACAGTCTTAGTGAAAGGCATCTTGAGGGGAAAGCTGTAACTCTGTGAGATGAATTAACAGAACACAAAGCAGTTTCTAAAAAACATTCTTTCCAGTTTTTAACGGAAGATATTTCCTTTTTCATCATAGCCCTCTATGGGCTTCCAAATATCACCTTGAAAATTCCACAGGAACAATCTTAGTGAACGGCTTTTTGAGGGGAAAGCTATAACTCTGTGAGATGAATTAAGAGAACATAATGCAGTTTCTCAGACAGCTTCTTTTCGGTTGTTATCTTAGTATATTTCCTTTTTCGGCAAAGGCCTCTATGGGCTTCCAAATATCACTTTGCAAATTCCACAAGAACAGTCTTAACGAAAGGTTTCTTGAGGGGAAAGCTGTAACTCTCTGAGATGAATTAACAGAACACAAAGCAGTTTTCAGAAATCTTCTTCCCAGTTTTTAACTGAAGAGACTTCCTATTTAACCATAGCCCTCTATGGGCTTCCAAATATCACATTGCAAATTCCACAAGAACACTCTTATCAAAAGGCTTCTTGAAGGGAAAACTGTAAGCCTGTGAGACGAATTAACAGACCACAAAGCAGTTTCTCAGAAAGCTCCTTTCCAGTTTTTAACTGAAGATTTTTCCTTTTTTACCATAGCCCTCTTTTGATTCCAAATATCCTTTGCAAATACCACAAGAACAGTCTTAGCGAAAGGCTTCGTGAGGGGAAAGCTGTAACACGGTGAGATGTATTAACAGAACACACGGCATTTTCTCAGAAAGCTTCTTTCCAGTTTTTACCTGAAGATATTTCCTTTTTCATCATAGCCCTCTATGGGCTTCCAAATATCACTTTGCAAACTCCACAACAACAGTCTTAGTGAACGGTTTCTGGAGGAGAAAGCTGTAAATTTGTGAGTTAACTAACAGAATACAAAGCATTTTCTTAGAAAGCTTCTTTACGGATTTTGTCTTAGGAAACTTCCATTTACACAATAGCCGTCTAAGGGTTTCGAAATATCACTTTGCATATTCCACAAGAACAGTCTTAGCGAAAGGCTTCTTGAGGAGAAAGCTGTAACTCTCTGAGATGAATTAACAGAACACAAAGCACTTTCTCAGAAAACTTCATTTCAGTTTTTATCTTAGGATATTTCCTTTTTCACCATAGCTCTCTATGGGCTTCCAAATATCACTTTGCAAATTCCACGAGAACAGTCTTAGCGAAAGGCTTCTTGAGGGGAAAGATGTAAGTCTGTGAGCTGAATTAACAAAACATAAAGTAGTTTCTCAGAAAACTTCTTTCCAGTTTTTAACGGAAGATATTTCCTTTTTCACCATAACCGTCTATGGGTTTAAAATACCACTTTGAGAATTCCACAAAAACAGTCTTAGCGAAACGCTTCTTGAGGGGAAAGCTGTATTTCTGTGAGATGAATTAAAAGAACACAAAGCAGTTTCTCAGAAATCTTCCTACCTGTTTTATCGGAAGATAATTCCTTTTTAACCATAGCCCTCTATGGGCTTCCAAATATCACTTTGGAAGTTCCACAAGAACAGTCTTAGCGATAGGCTTCTTGAGGAGTAAGCTGTAACTCTGTGAGATGAATTAACAGATCACAAAACAGTTTCTCCGAAAGATTCTTTCCAGTTTTTAATGGAAGAAGTTTCCTTTTTCACCATAACCCTCTATGGGATTCCAATTATCACTTTGCACATTCCACAAGAACAACCTTAGCGAAAGGCCTCTTGAGGGGAAAGCTGTAACTCTGTGAGATGAATTAACAGAACACAAAGCAGTCTCTCAGAAACCATCTTTCCAGTTTTTAACTGGAGATATTTCCTTTTTCACCATAGCCCTCTATGGGCTTCCAAATATCACTTTGCAAATTCCACAAGAACAGTCTCAGGGAAGGGCTTCTTGAGAGGAAAGCTGTAACTTGGTGAGATGTATTCACATAACACACGACAGTTTCTCAGGAAGCTTATTTCCAGTTTTTAATTGGAGATATATCCTTTTTCACAATAGCTCTCTAAGGGCTTCCAAATATCACTTTGGAAATTTCACAAGAACAGTCTTAGTGAACGGCTTCTTGAGGGGAAAGCTGTAAGTCTGTGAGATGAAATAACAGAAAACAAAGTAGTTTCTTAGAAAGCTTCTTTTCGGTTTTTATCTTAGGATACTTCCATTTTCACTATAGCCCTCTATGGGCTTCCAAATATCACGTTGCAGATTCCACAAGAACAGTCTTAGCGAAAGGCTTCTTGTGGGGAAAGCTGTAACTCTGTGAGGTGAACTCACAGATCACAAAGCAGTTTCTCAGAAAGCTTCTTTCCAGTTTGTAACAGAAGATATTTCCTTTTTCACCATAGCCCTCTATGGGCTTCCAAATATCATTTTGCATATCACACAAGAACAGTCTAAGCGAAAGAGTTCTTGAGGGGAAAGCTGTAACTCAGTGAGATTAATTAACAGAACACAAGGCAGTTTCTCAGAAAGCTTCTTTCCCGTTTTTAACGGAAGATATTTCCTTTTTCACAATAGCCCTCTATGGTCTCCCAAATAGAACATTGCAAATTTCACAAGAACAGTCTTCTTGAACGGTCTCTTGAGGGGAAAGCTGTAACTCTGTGAGATGAACTAACAGAACACAAAGCAGCTTCACAGACAGCCTCTTTTCGGTTTTTATCTTAGGATATTGCCATTTGCATCGTAGCACTCTAAGGGCTTCGAAATATCACTTTGCAAATTCCACAAGAATAGACTTAGTGAAAGGCTTCTTGAGGGGAAAGCTGTAACTCTGTTAGATGAATTAACAGAACACAAAGCAGTTTCTCAGAAAACTTCTTTCAAGCAGTTAACTGAAGATATTTATTTTTCACCATAGCCCTTTCGAGCTTCCAAATATCACTTAGCAAATTCCACAAGACCAGCCTTACCGAAAGGCGTCCTGAGGGGATCGCTGTAACTCTGAGATGAATTAACAGAACACAAAGCAGTTTCTCAGAAAGCTTCTTTACAGTTTTTAACAGAAGATGTTTCCTTTTACACAATAGCCCCCTATGGGCTTCCAAATATCACTTTGCAAATTCCACAAGAACAGTCTTAGCGAAAGTCTTCTTGAGGGGAAAGTTGTATGTCTGTGAGATGAATTAAAGGAACACAAAGCAGTTTCTCAGAAAGCTTCTTTAGAGTTGTTAACGGAAGATTGTTCCTTTTCCACCATAGCCCTCTAAGGACTTCCAAATATCACCTTGCAAATTCCACAAGAACAGTCTCAGCGAATGGTTTCTTGAGGAGAAAGCTGTAACTCTGTGAGATGAATTAACAGACCACAAAGTAGTTTCTCAGAAAGATTCTTTCCAGTGTTTAACGGAAAATATTTCCTTTTTCACCGTAGCCCTCTATAGACTTAAAAAATCACTTTGGAAATTCCACAAGAACAGCCTTAGCGAAAGGTACTTTAGGGGCAAGCTGTAAATTTGTCAGTTAACTAACAGAATACAAAGCAGTTTCTCAGAAAGCTTCTTTACTGTTTTTGCCACAGGATACTTCCATTTTCAACATTGCCGTCTAAGGGTTTCGAAATATCGCTTTACAAATTCCACAAGAACAGTCTTAGCAAAAGGCTTCTTGAGGGGAAAACTGTAACTCTGATAGATGGATTAACAGAACACAAAGAAGTTTCTCAGAAAACTTCATTTCAATTTTTATTTTAGGATATTTCCTTTTTCACCATAGCTCTCTATGGGCTTCCTAATATCACTTTGCAAATTCCACGAGAACAGTCTTAGTGAAAGGCATCTTGAGGGGAAAGCTGTAAGTCTGTGGGATGAATTAACAGAACATAAAGCAGTTTCTCAGAAACCTTCTTTCCATTTTTTAACGGAGGAAATTTCCTTTTTCACCATATCCCTCTATAGGCTTCCAAATATCATTTTGCAAATTCCACAAGAACAGTCTTAACGAAATGCCACTTGAGGAGAATGTTGTAACTCTGTGAGTTGAATTAACGGAACACAAAGCAGTTTATCGGAAAACTTCTTTCCAGTTTGTAACAGAAGATATTTCCTTTTTCACCACAGCCCTCTAAGGGCTTCCAAATATCACTTTGCAAATCCCACAAGAACAGTCTTAGCAAAAGATTTCTTGAGGGGAAAGCTGAAGCTCTGTGTCATTAATTAACAGAACACAAGGCAGTTTCTCAGAAAGCTTCTTTCCAGTTTTTAACTGAAGATATTTCCTTTTTCACCACAACCCTCTATGGGCTTCCAAATATCACTTTGCAAGTTTCACTAGAACAGTCTTAGTGAACGGATGCTTGAGGGTAAATCTCTAACTCTGTGAGATGAACTAACAGAAAACAAAGCAGTTTATGAGAAAGCTTCTTTTCGGTTTTTCTCTTAGGATATTTCCATTTTCACCATAGCCCTCTATGGGCTTTCAAATATCACCTTGCAAATTCCACAAGAAGAGTCTCAGCGAAAGGATTCTTGAGGGAAAAGCTGTAACTCTGTGAGATGAATTAACAGAACACAAAGCAGATTCTCAGAAAGCTTCTTTCCAGTTTTTAACGGAAGATATTTCCTTACTCACCATAGCACTCTATGATCTCCCAAATATAACATTGCAAATTTCACAAGAACAGACTTAGTCAACTGTCTCTTGAGTGGAAAGCTTTAACTCTGTGAGATGAACGAACAGAACACAAAGCAGTTTCTCAGACAGCTTCTTTTCGGTTTTTAGCTTAGGATATTGCCATTTTCACCGTAGCCCTTAGGAGCTTCCAAATATCACTTAGCAAATTCCACAAGAACAGCCTTAGCGAAAGGCTTCTTGAAGAAAAAGCTGTAACACTGTGAGACGAATTAACAGAATACAAAGCAGTTTCTTAGAAAGCTTCTTTTAATTTTTTATATTAGGATACTTAATTTTTCACCATAGACGTCTATGGGCTTCCAAATATAACATTGCAAATTTCACAAGAACAGTCTTAGTGAACGGTTTCCTGAGGGGAAAACTGTAACTCGGTGAGATGAATTAATAGAACACAAAGCAGTTTCTCAGAAATCTTCTTTGCAGTTTTTAGCTGAAGATATTTCATTTTCACCATAGCCCTCTATGGGCTTCCAAATAACACTTTACGAATTCCACAAGAGAAATCTTAGCGAAAGGCTTCCTTAGGGGAAATCTGTAACTCTCTGCGATGAATTAACCCAACACAAAGCAGTTTCTCAGAAACCTTCTTTGCAGTTTTTAACTGAAGATAATTCCTTTTTCACCACAGCCCTATTTGGGCTACCAAATATCTCTTTGCAAATTTCACAAGAACAGTATAGTGAACGACATCTTGAGGGAAAAGCTGTAACTCTGTGAGATGAATTAGCAGAACACAAAGCAGTTTCTCAGAAAGCTTCTTACCAGTTTTTAATGGAAAATATTTCCTTTTTCACCTTAACCCTCTATGTGCTTCCAAATATGACTTTGCAAATTCCACAAGAACAGCCTTAGGGAAAGGCTTCTTGAGGGACAAGATGTAACTCTGTGAGATGAACTAAGAGAACACAAACAAGTTTCTCAGAATGCTTCTTTCCAGTTTTTAACGCATGATATTTCCTTTTTCACCATAACCCTCTATGGATTTCGAAATATCACTTTGAAAATTCCACAAGAACAGTCTTAGCGAAAGGCTTCTTGAGGGGAAAGCAGTAACTGTGAGATGAATTAACCGAACACAAAGTAGTTTCTCAGAAAGCTTCTTTCCAGTTTTTAAGGGAAGATTTTCCTTTTTCAACATAACCCTCTATGGGCTTCCAAATATCACTTTACAAATTCCACAAGAACAGTCTTAGCGAAAGGCTTCTTGAGAGGAATGCAGTAACTTTGTGAGATGAATTAACAGAACACAAAGCAGAAAGCTTCTTTCCAGTTTTCAACGGAAGATATTCCCTTTTTCACCATAGCCCTCTATGGGCTTCCAAATATCACTTTGATAATTCCACAAGAACAGTCTTAGCGAAAGGCTTCTTGAGGGGAAAGTTGTAACTCTGTGAGAAGAATTAACAGAACACAAAGCACTTTTTCAGAAAGCTTCTTTCCAGTTTTTAACGGAAGACATTTCCTTTTTCACTCTAGCCCTCTATGGGCTTCCAATATCAATTTGAAAAATCCACAAGAAGAATCTTAGAGAATGGCTTCTTGCTGGGAAAGCAGTAACTCTGTGAGATGTATTAACAAAACACAGAGCAGTTTCTCAAAAAACTTCTTTCCAGTTTTTAACGGAAGATATTTCCTTTTTCACCATAGCGCTCTATGGGCTTCCAAATATCACTTTGTAAATTCCACAAGACGAGTCTTCGTGAAAGGCTTCTTGAGGGGAAAGCTGTAACTCTGTGAGATGAATTAACAGAACACAAAGTAGTTTCTTAGAATGCTTCTTTTGAGTTTTTATCTTAGGATATTTACTTTTTCACCTTAGCCCTCTATGGGCTTGCAAATATCACTGTGAAAATTCCACAAGAAGAGTTTTAGCGAAAGGCTTCTTGAGGTGAAAGCAGTGACTCTGTGAGATGAATTAACAGAACACAAAGCAGTTTCTCAGAAAGCTTCTTTCCAGTTTTTAATGGAAAATATTTCCTTTTTCACCGTAGACCTCCATGGGCTTCCAAATATAAGTTTGCCAATTCCACAAGAAGAGTCTTAGCGAAAGGCTTCTTGAAGGGAAAGCTGAAACTCTGTGATACGAATTAACAGAACACAAAGCAGTTTCTCAGACAGCTTCTTTCCAGTTTTTAATGGAATATATTTCCTTTTCCAGCGTAGCCCTCTATGGGCTTCCAAATATCACTTTGCAAATTTCACAAGAACAGTCTTAGCGAAAGGCTTCTTGAGGAGTATGCTGTAACTCGGTGAGATGAATTAACAGAACACAAAGGAGTTTCTCAGAAAGCTTCTTTCCAGTTTTTAACGGAAGATATTTCCTTTGTCACCATAGTCTCTATGGGTTTCCAAATAACACTGCGCAAATTCCACAAAAATAGATTTAGCGAAACGCTACTTGAAAGGAAGCTGTAACTCTGTGAGATGAATTAACAGAACACAAAGCAGTTTCTCACAAAGCTTCTATCCAGTTTTTAACGGAAGATATTTCCTTTTTCACCATAGCTGTCTATGGACTTCCAAATATCACTTTGCAAATTCCACAAGAACAGTCTTCGCGAAAGTCTTCTTGAGGGGAAAGCTGTAACCCTGTGAGATGAATTAACAGATCACAAAGCAGTTTCTCAGAAAGCTTCTTACCAGTTTTTAATAGAAGATATTTCCTTTTTCACCTTAACCCTCTATGTTCTTCTAAATATCACTTTGCATATTCCACAAGAACGGTCTTAGCGAAAGGCTTCTTGAGGGGAAAGCAGTGACTGTGAGATAAATTAACCAAACACAAAGCAGTTTCTCAGAAGGCTTCTTTCCAGTTTTTAAGGGAAGATTTTCCTTTTTCACCATAAGCCTCTACGGGCTTCCAAATATCATTTTACAAATTCCACAAGAACAGTCTTTGCGACAGGCTTCTTGAGAGGAATGCAGTAAATCTGTGAGATGAATTAACAGAACACAAAGCATTTTATCAGAAAGCTTCTTTCCAGTTTTTAACGGAACATATTTACTTTTTCACCATAGCCCTCTATGGGATTCCAAATATCACTTTGAAATTTCCACAAGAACAGTCTTAGCGAAAGGCTTCTTGAGGGGAAAGCTGTAACTCTGTGAGATGAATTAACAGAACACAGAGCAGTTTCTTAGAAAGCTTCTTTCCAGTTTTTAACTTAAGATATTTCCTTTTTCACCATAGCCCTCTAAGTGCTTCCAAATATCACTTTGCAAATTCCACAAAAAGAGTCTTCGTGAAAGGCTTCTTCAGGGGAAAGCTGTAACTATGTGATATGAATTATCAGAACACAAAGTAGTTTCTCAGAATGCTTCTTTTCAGTTTTTATCTTACGATATTTCCTTTTTCACCTTAGCCCTCTATGGGCTTGAAAATATCACTATGAAAAATACACAAGAACAGTCTTAGCGAAAGGCTTCTTGAGATGAAAGCAGTGACTCTGTGAGATGAATTAACGGAACACAAATCAGTTTCTCAGAAAGCTTCTTTCCAGTTTTTAAAGGAAGATATTTCCTTTTTCACCATAGCCCTCTATGGGCTTCCAAATATCACTTTGCAAATGCCACAAGAACAGTCTTAACCAAAGGCTTCTTAATGCGAAAGCAGTAACTCTGTGAGATGAATTAATAGAACACTGAGCAGTTTCTCAGAATGCTTCTTTCCAGTTTTTAACGGAAGATTTTTCATTTTTCACCGTAGCCCTCTATGGGCTTCCAAATATCACTTTGGAAATTCCACAAGAACAGTCTTAGTGAACGGGTTCTTGAGGGGAAAGCTGTAACCTTGTGGAAAGAATTAACAGAACACAAAGCAGTTTCTCTGAAAGCTTCTTTCCAGTTTTTAACGGAAGATATTTCCTTTTCCAACATAGTCCTTGATGGGCTTCCAAATATCACCTTGCAAATTCCACAAGAACAGTCTTAACGAAAGGGTTCTTGAGGGGAAAGCTGTAACCTTGTGGAAAGAATTAACAGAACACAAAGCAGTTTCTCTGAAAGCTTCTTTCCAGTATTTAACTGAAGATATTTCCTTTTCCAACATAGTCCTTCATGGGCTTCCAAATATCACCTTGCAAATTCCACAAGAACAGTCTTAAAGAAAGGGTTCTTGAGGGGAAAGCTGTAACCTTGTGGAAAGAATTAACAGAACACAAAGCAGTTTCTCTGAAAGCTTCTTTCCAGTTTTTAACTGAAGATATTTCCTTTTTCATCATAGCTCTCTATGTGCTTCCAAATATCACTTTGAAAATTCCACAAGAAGAGTCTTAGCAAAAGAATTCTTGAAGGGAAAGCTGAAACTCTGTGAGATGAATTAACAGATAACAAAACAGTTTCTCAGAAATTTTCTTTGCAGTTTTTAACAGAAGATATTTCCTTTTTCACTCTAGCTCTCTTTGGGCTTCCAAATATCACTTTGAAAATTCCACAAGAACAGTCTTAGCGAAGGGCTTCTTGAGGGGAAAGCTGTAACTCTGTTAGATGAATTAACAGAACACAAAGCAGTTTCTCAGACAGCTTCTTACCAGTTTTTAAAGGAAGATATTTCCTTTTTCACCTTAACCCTCTATGGGCTTCCAAATATCACTTTGCAAATTCCACAAGAACAGTCTTAGTGAAAGGCTTCTTGAGGGGAACGCAGTAAATCTCTGAGATGAATTAACAGAACACAAAGCATTTTCTCAGAAAGCTTCTTTCCAGTTTTTAACGGAAGATATTTACTTTTTCACCATAGCCCTCTATGGGATTCCAAATATCACTTTGAAATTTCCACAAGAACAGTCTTAGCGAAAGGCTTCTTGAGGGGAAAGCTGTAACTCTGTGAGATGAATTAACAGAACACAGAGCAGTTTCTTAGAAAGCTTCTTTCCAGTTTTTAACTTAAGATATTTCCTTTTTCACCATAGCCCTCTAAGTGCTTCCAAATATCACTTTGCAAATTCCACAAAAAGAGTCTTCGTGAAAGGCTTCTTCAGGGGAAAGCTGTAACTATGTGATATGAATTATCAGAACACAAAGTAGTTTCACAGAATGCTTCCTTTCAGTTTTTATCTTACGATATTTCCTTTTTCACCTTAGCCCTCTATGGGTTTGAAAATATCACTATGAAAAATACACAAGAACAGTCTTAGCGAAAGGCTTCTTGAGATGAAAGCAGTGACTCTGTGAGATGAATTAACAGAACACAAATCAGTTTCTCAGAAAGCTTCTTTCCAGTTTTTAAAGGAAGATATTTCCTTTTTCACCATAGCCCTCTATGGGCTTCGAAATATCACTTTGCAAATGCCACAAGAACAGTCTTAACCAAAGGCTTTTAATGCGAAAGCAGTAACTCTGTGAGATGAATTAATAGAACACTGAGCAGTTTCTCAGAATGCTTCTTTCCAGTTTTTAACGGAAGATTTTTCATTTTTCACCGTAGCCCTCTATGGGCTTCCAAATATCACTTTGGAAATTCCACAAGAACAGTCTTAGTGAACGGGTTCTTGAGGGGAAAGCTGTAACCTTCTGGAAAGTATTAACAGAACACAAAGCAGTTTCTCTGAAAGCTTCTTTCCAGTTTTTAACTGAAGATATTTCCTTTTTCACCATTGCTCTCTATGTGCTTCCAAATATCACTTTGAAAATTCCACAAGAAGTGTCTTAGTGAAAGAATTCTTGAAGGGAAAGCTGAAACTCTGTGAGATGAATTAACAGATAAGAAAACAGTTTCTCAGAAATTTTCTTTGCGGTTTTTAACAGAAGATATTTCCTTTTTCACTCTAGCCCTCTTTGGGCTTCCAAATATCACTTTGAAAATTCCACAAGAACAGTCTTAGCGAAGGGCTTCTTGAGGGGAAAGCTGTAACTCTGTGAGATGAATTAACAGAACACAAAGCAGTTTCTCAGAAAGCTTCTTTGAGTTTTAACGGAAGATATTTCCTTTTTCACCATAGCCCTCTATGGGCTTCTAAATATCACTTTCCAATTTCCACATGAACAGTCTTTGCGAAAGGCTTCTTGAGGAGAAAAGTGTAACTCTGAGAAATGAATTAAGAGAACACAAAGTAGTTTCTCAGAAAGCATCTTTTTAGTTTTTATTTTAGGACATTTCCTTTTCACCATAGACCTCTAAGGGCTTCCAAATATCACTTTGCAAATTCCACAAGAACAATCTTAGCGAAAGGCTTCTTGAGGGGAAAGCTGTAACTCTGTGATATGAAATAAGAGAACACAAAGTAGTTGCTCAGAAATGTCTTTCCAATTTTTAACGGAAGATATTTCCTTTTTCACCATAGCCCTCTATGGGCTTCCAAATATCACTTTGCAAAATCCACAAGAACAGTTTTAGCGAAAGGCATCTTGAGGGGAACGCAGTAAATCTGTGAGATGAATTAACCGAACACAAAGCACTTTCTCAGATAGCTTCTTTCCAGTTTTTAACGGAAGATATTTCCTTTTCCACCATAGCCCTTTATGGGCTTCCAAATATCACCTTGCAAATTCCACAAAAACAGTCTTAGCGAAAGGGTTCCTCAGGGGAAAGCTGTAACTCTGTGAGAAGAATTAACAGAACACAAAGCAGTTTCATCGAAAGCTTCTTTCCAGTTTTTAACTGAAGATATTTCCTTTTTCACCATAGCCCTTTAAGGGCTTCCAAATATCACTTTGCAAATTCAACAAGAACAGACTGAGCGAAAGGCTTCTTGAAGGGAAAGCTGTAACACTGTTAGATGAATTAACAGAACACAAAGCGGTTTCTCAGAAAGCTTCTTTCCAGTTTTTAACAGAAGATATTTCCTTTTTCACCGTAACCCTCTATGGGCTTCCAATTATCACTTTACAAATTCCATAAGAACAGTCTTAGGGAAAGGCTTCTTGAGGGGAAAGCTGTAACTCTATGAGATGAATTAACAGAACGCAAAGCAGTTTCTCAGAATGCTTCTTTCCAGTTTTTAATGGAAGATATTTCCTTTTTCACGATACCCCTCTACGGGCTTCCAAATATCACTTTGTAAATTCAACAAGAACAGTCTTAGTGAACGGCTTTTTAGAGGAAAGCTGTAAGTCTGTAAGATGAATTAACAAAACACAAAGGAGTTTCTCAGAAAGCTTCTTTCCAGTTTTTAGTGGAAGATATTTCCTTTTTCACCATAGCCCTCTAAGGGCTTCCAAATATCACTTTGCAAATTCCACAAGAACAGTCTTAGCGAAAAACTTCTTGAGGGGAAAGCAGTAACTCTGTTAGATGAATTAACAGAATACAAAGCAGTTTCTCGGAAAGCAACTTTCCAGTTTTTAACGGAAGATATTTCCTTTTTCACCATAACCCTCTATGGGCTTCCAAATATCACTTTGCAAATGCCACAAGAACAGACTTACCGAAAGGGTTCTTGAAAGAAAATCTGTAACTCTGTGAGATGAATTAGCAGAACAGAAAGCAGTTTCTCAGAAAGCTTCTTTCCAGTTTTTAAGAAACATATTTCCTTTTTCACCATAGCCCTCTAGGGGCTTCCAAATATCACTTTGCCAATTCCACAAAAACAGCCTTAGCGAAAGGCTTCTTGAAGGGAAAGCTGTAACTCTCTGAGCTGATTTAACAGAGCTCGAAGCAATTTCTCACAATGCTTCTTTTAGTTTTTATCTTAGGATACTTATTTTTTCGCCAGAGCCCTCTATGATCTTCCAAATATCACTTCGCAAGTTCCACACGAACAGTCTTAGGAAAAGGCTTCTTCCGGCCAAAGTTGTAACTCTGTGAGAAGAATTAACAGAACACAAAGCAGTTTCTCAGAAAACTTCATATCAGTTTTTAACTGAAGATATTTCCTTTTTCGTCATAACCCTCTATGGGCTTCCAAATATCACTTTGCAAAAGTCACAAGAACAGTCTTAACGAAAGTGTTCTTGATGAGAAAGCAGTAACTCTGTCAGATGAATTAACAGAACACAAAGCAGTTTCTCAGAAAGCTTCTCTCCGGTTTTTAACTGAAGATATTTCCTTTTTCACCATAGCCCTCTACGGGCTTCCAAATATCGGTTTGCAAATTCCACAAGAACAGTCTTAGTGAAAGGCTTCTTGAGGGGAAAGCAGTAACCTTGTGAGATGAATTGACAGAACACAAAGCTGTTCCACAGAAAGCATCCTTCCAGTTTTTAACGGAAGATATTTCCTTTTTCACCATAGCCCTCTATGGGCTTCCAAATATCATTTTGCAAATTCCACAAGAACAGTCTTAGTGAAAGGCTTCTTGAGGGGAAACCTGTAACTCAGTGAGATGAATTAACAGAGCCCAAAGCACTTTCTCAGACAGCATCTTTCCAGTTTTTAACTGAAGATATTTCCTTTCTCACCATAGCCCTCTATGGGCTTCCAGTATCACTTTGCAAGTTCCGCAAGAACAACCTTAGCGAAAGGCTCCTTTAAGGAAAGCTGTAACTCTGTGAGATGAATTAACAGAACACAGAGCAGTTTCTCAGAAAGCTTCTTTCCAGTTTTGAACGGAAGATATTTCCTTTTTCACCATAGCCCTCTATGGGCTTCCAAATATCACTTTGCAAATTCCACAAGAACAGTCTTAGCGAAAGGCTTCTTGAGGGGAAAGCTGTAACTCTGTGAGATGAATTAACAGAACACAAAGCAGTTTCTCAGAAAGCTTCTTTCCAGTTTTTAACGAAAGATATTTCCTTTTTCACCATAGCCCTCTATGGGCTTCCAAATATCACTTTGCAAATTCCACAAGAACAGTCTTATCGAAAGTCTTCACGAGGAGAAAGCTGTAACTCTTTAAATGAATTAGCAGAACACAATGCAGTTCCTCAGAAAGCTTCTTTCCAGTTTTAACTGAAGATATTTCCTTCTTCACCGTAGCCCTCTATGTGCTTCCAAATATCACTTTGCAAGTTCCACAAAAACAGCCTTAGCCAAAGGCTTCTTGAGGGGAAAGCTGTAAGTATGTGAGGTGAATTAACAGAACATAAAGCAGTTTCTCAGAATGCTTCTTTTCAGTTTTTATCTTAGGATATTTCCTTTTTCACCATAAACCTCTAAGGGCTTCCAAATATCACATTGCAAATTCCACAAGAACAGTCTTAGCAAAAGGCTTCTTGAGAGGAAAGCTGTAACTCTGTGAGAAGAATGAACAGAACACAAAGCAGTTTCTCAGAAAGCTTCTTTCCAGTTTTTAACTGAAGATATTTCCTTTTACACCGTAGCCCCCTGTGGACTTCCAAATATCACTTTCGAAATTCCACAAGAATAGCCTTAGCGAAAGGCTTCTTGAAGGAAAGCTGTAATTCTTTGAGATGAATTAACAGAACACAAAGCAGTTTCTCAGAAAGCTTCTTTCCAGTTTTTAACGGAAGATATTTCCTTTTTCACCGTAGCCCTCTATGGGCTTCCAAATATCACTTTGCAAATTCCACAAAACAGTCTTAGCGTAAGGGTTATTGAGGTGAAAGCTGCAAGTGTTTGAGATGAATTAACAGAACACAAAGCAGTTTCTCAGAAAGCTTCTTTTCGTTTTTTTTTTTTTTTAGCTTTTCTTTTTATTTATTTATTTATTTATTTATTTATTTATTTATTATTATTAAACTTCAAGTTGTAGGGTACATGTGCACAACGTGCAGGTTTGCTACATATGTATACTTGTGCCATGTTGGTGTGCTGCACCCATCAATTCCTCATATACATCAGGTATAACTCCCAATGCAATCCCTCCCCCCTCCCCCTTCCCCATGACAGGCCCCGGTGTGTGATGTTCCCCTTCCCGAGTCCAAGTGATCTCATTGTTCAGTTCCCACCTACGAGTGAGAACATGCGGTGTTTGGTTTTCTGTTCTTGTGATAGTTTGCTAAGAATGATGGTTTCCAGCTGCATCCATGTCCCTACAAAGGACACAAACTCATCTTTTTTGGCTGCATAGTATTCCATGGTGTATATGTGCCACATTTTCTTAATCCAGTCTGTCACTGATGGACATTTGGGTTGATTCCAAGTCTTTGCTATTGTGAATAGTATGGTGATTCCTCAAGGATCTAAAACTAGACGTACCATATGACCCAGCCATCCCATTACTGGGTATATACCCAAAGGATTATAAATTATGCTGCTATAAAGACACATGCACACGTATGTTTATTGCAGCACTATTCACAATAGCAAAGACTTGGAATCTTTTTGGTTTTTAACGGAAGATATTTCCTTTATCATCATAGCCATCTATCGGCTTCTAAATATCACTTGGCAAATTCCACAAGAACAGTCTTAACGAAAGACTTCTTTAGGGGAAAGCTTTAACTCTGTGAGATGAATCAACAGAACACAAAGCAGTTTCTCAGACAGCTTCTTTCCAGTTTTTATCCTAAGATGTTTCCTTTTTCACCATAGCCCTCTATGGACTTCCAAATATCACTTTCCAAATTCCACAAGAACAGTCTTAGCGAAAGATTTCTTGAGGGTAAAGCAATAACTCTGACATGAATTAACAGAACACAAAACACTTTCTCAGAAGGCTTCTTTACAGTTTTAAACGGAACATATCTCTTTTTTCAGCATAGCCCTCTATGTGATTACAAATATCACTTTCCATATTCCACAAGTATAGTCTTAGCGAAAGGATTCTGGGTGGGGGAAGGCTGTAACTCTGTGAGTTGAACTAACAGAATACAAAGCATTTTGTCAGAAAGCTTCTTTCCAGTTTTTAAAGGAAGAAATTTCCTTTTTCATCATAGCCCTCTAAGGACTTTCAAATATCACTTTGCAAATTCCACAAGAACTGTCTTAGCGAAAGGCTTCTTGAGGGGAAAGCTGTAACTATGTGAGGTGAATTAACGGAACATAAAGCAGTATCTCAGAATGCTTCTTTTCAGTTTTTATCTTAGGATATTACCTTTTTCACCATAGACCTCTAACGGCTTCCAAATATCACATTGCAAATTCCAAAAGAACAGTCTTAGCAAAAGGCTTCTTGAGAGGAAAGCTGTAACTCTGTGAGAAGAATGAAGAGAACACAAAGCAGTTTCTCAGAAAGCTTCTTTCCAGTTTTTAACGGAAGATATTTCCTTTTTCACCGTAGCCCTCTATGGGCTTCCAAATATCACTTTGCAAGTTCCACAAGAACAGCCTTAGCGAAAGGCTTCTTGAAGGGAAAGTTGTAACTCTGTGAGATGAATTAACAGAGCACAAAGCAGTTTCTCAGAAATCTTCTTTACAGTATTTAACCTAAGATATTTCATTTTTCACCGTAGCCCTCCATGGGCTTCCAAATATCACTTACTAAATTCCACAAGAACAGCCTTAGCGAAAGTTTTCTTGAAGGGAAAGGTGTAACTCTGTGAGATGAATTAAGAGAGCACAAAACAATTTCTCAGAAACCTTTTTTCCAGTTTTTAACTGAGGATGTTTCCTGTTTCACCAGAGCCCTCTATGGGCCTCCAAATACGACATTGCCAATTCCACAAGAACAGCCTTAGCGAAAGGCTTCTTGAAAGCAAAGCTCTAACTCTGTGACATGAATTAACAGAACACAAAGCAGTTTCTCAGAATGCTTTTTTTTTTCTGTTTTTAACTTAAGATATTTCCTTTTTCACCATAGCCCTCTATGGGCTTCCAAATGTCACTTTGCAAATTCCACAAGAACAGTCTTAGCGAAAGTTTCCTTGAAGGGAAAGCTGTAAATCTGTGAGATGAAATAAGAGAACACAAAGCAGTTTCTCAGACAGCTTCTTTCCAGTTTTTAACGGAGGATATTTCTGTTTTCACCATAGCCCTCTAAGGGCTTCCTAATATCACTTTGCAAATTCCACAAAAACCACCTTAGCGAAATTCTTATTGAAGGGAAAGCTGTAACTCTGTGAGATGAATTAACGGAACACAAAGCAGTTTCTCAGAATGCTTCTTTTCAGTTTTTACGTTAGGATATTTCCTTTTTCACGATAGTCCTCTATGGGCTTCCAAATATAACTTTCCAAATTCCGCAAGAACAGCCTTAGCGAAAGGCTTCTTGAAGGGAAAGCTGTAACACTGTGAGATGAATTTACAGAACACAAAGCAGTTTCTCAGAAAGCTTCTTTCCAGTTTTAACGGAAGATATTTCCTTTTTTACCATACCCCTCTATGGGCTTGCAAATATCTCTTTCCAAATTCCACAAGAACGGTCTTAGCGAAAGGATTCTTGAGGGGAAAGATGTAACTCTGTGAGATGAATTAACAGAACACATAGCAGTATCTCAGACAGCTTCTTTCCAGTTTTTAGCGGAAGATATTTCCTTCTTCACCGTAACCCTCTATGGGCTTCCAAATATCACATTGCAAATTCCACAAAAATAGTCGTAGTGAAAGGCTTCTTGAGGGGAACACAGTAACTCTGTGAGATGAATTAACAGAACACAAAGCAGTTTCTCAGAAAGCTTATTTCCAGTTTTTAACAGAACATATTTCCTTTTTCACCACAGCCCTCTATGGGCTTCCAAATATCACTTTCTAATTTCCACAAAACAGCCTTAGCGAAAGGCTTCTTGAAGGTAAAGCTGTAACTCTGTGAGATGAATTAACAGAACACAAAGCAGTTTCTCAGAAAGCTTCTTTCCAGTTTTTTCGGAAGATATTTCCTTTTTCACCATAGCCCTCTATGGGCTTCCAATTATCACTTTGCAAATTCCAGAAGAACAGCCTTGGCGAAAGACTTCTTTAAGGGAAAGCTGAATCTCTGTGAGATAAATTAACAGACCACAAAGCAGTTTCTCATAATGCTTCTTTTCAGTTTTTATCTTAGGATACTTCCTTTTTCCCATAGCCCTCTAAGGGCTTCCAAATATCACTTTGCAAATTCCACAAGAACAGTCTCAGCAAAAGACTCCTTGAGGGCATAGCAATAACTCTGTGAGATGAATTAACAGAACACAAAGCAGTTTCTCAGAAATTTTCTTTCCGGTTTTTAACTGAAGATATTTCCTTTATCATCTTAGCCCTCTATGGGCTTCCGAATATCACTTTCCAAACTCCACAAGAACAGCCTTAGCGAAAGGCTTCTTGAATGGAAAGCTGTAACTCTGTGAGATGAATTAACCGAACACTAAGGAGGTTCTCACAAAGCTTCTTTCCAGTTTTTTACGAAAGATATTTCCTTTTACACCATAGCCCTCTATGGACTTACAAATATCACTTTGCAAATTCCACAAAAACAGTCTGATCGAAAGACTTCTGGAAGGGAAAACTTGAAGTCTGTGAAATGAATTAACAGAACACAAAGCAGTTTCTCAGAAATCTTCTTTCCGGTTTTTAACGGAAGATATTTCTATTTCACCCTAGCACTCTAGAGGCTTCCAAATATCACTTTGCAAATTCCACAAGAACAATCTTTGCAAAAGGCTTCCTGAAGGGAAAGCAGTAACTCTGTGAGATGAATTAACAGAACACAAAGCAGTTTCTGAAAAAGCTTCTTTCCAGTTTTTAACTGAAGGTATTTCCCTTTTGACCATAGCCCTCTATGAGTTTCCAATATCACTTTCCAAACACAACAAGAACAGCCTTAGCGAAAGGCTTCTTGAAGGGAAAGCTGTAACTCTGTGAGATGAATTTACAGAACACAAAATAGTTCCTCAGAAACTTTCTTTCCAGTTTTTAATGGAAGATATTTCCTTTTTCACCATATCCCTCTATGGGCTTCCAAATATCACTTTGGAAATTCCACAAGAACAGTCTTAGCGAAAGCGTCTTGAGGGGAAAGCAGTAACTCTGAGATGAAATAAGAAGGCTCGAAACAGTTTCTCAGAAAGCTTCATTCCAGTTTTTCACGGAAGATACTTCCTTTTTCAGCAAAGCGCTCTATGGGCTTACAAATATCACTTTCCAGATTCCACAAGACAGCCTTAGCGAAAGGATTCTTGAAGGGAACGCTGTAATTCCGTGAGATGAGTTAAGAGAAGACAAAGCAGTTTCTCAGACAGCCTCTTTCCAGTTTTTACCTGAAGATATTTCCTTTTTCACCCTAGACCTCTTTGGGCTTCAAAATATCACTTTGCAAATTGCAGAAGAACAGTCTTAACGAAAGGCTTCTTGAAGGGAAAGCTGTAACTCTGTGAGATGAATTAACAGAACACAAAGGTGTTTCTCAGAAAGCTTCTTTCCAGTTTTTAACAGAAGATATTTCATTTTTCACCATAGCCCTCTATGGCCTTCCAAATATCACTTTCCATATTCCAAAAGAACAGTTTTAACGAAAGTCTTCTTGAGGTGAAAGCTGTAACTCTGTGAGATGAATTAACAGAACACAAAGCAGTTGCTCAGAAACTTCTTTCCAATTTTTAACGGAAGATATTTCCTTTTTCACCATAGCCCTCTATGGGCTTCCAAATATCACTTTGCAAATTCCACAAGAACAGTCTTAGCGAAAGGCTTCTTGAGGGTAAAGCTGTAACTCTGTGAGATGAATTAACAGAACACAAAGAAGTTTCTCAGAAAGCTTCTTTCCAGTTTTTAACAGAAGATATTTCATTTTTCACCATAGCCATCTATGGGCTTCCAAATATCACTTTGTAAATACCAAAAGAACAGTCTTAGACAAAGGCTTTTTGAGGGGAAAGCTGTACCTCCGTGAGATGAATTAACAGAACACAAAGCAGTTTCTCAGAAAGCTTCTTTCCAGTTTTTAACGGAAGATATTTCCTTTTCCACCATAGCCCTCTATGGGCTTCCAAATATCACTTTCCAAGTTCCACAAGAACAGCCTTAGCGAGAGGCTTCTTGAGGGGAAAGCTCTAACTTTGTGAAATGAATTAACAGAACACAAAGCAGCTTCTCAGAAAGCTTCTTTCCAGTTTTTATCCTAAGATATTTCCTTTTTCACCATAGCCCTCTAGGGACTTCCAAATATCACTTTCCAAATTCCACAAGAACAGTCTTAGCGAAAGACTTCTTGAGGGTAATGCAATAACTCTGACATGAATTAACAGAACACAAAACACTTTCTCAGAAAGCTTCTTGACAGTTTTAAACGGAACATATTTCGTTTTTCAGCATAGCCCTCTATGTGCTTACAAATATCACTTTCCATATTTCACAAGTATAGTCTTAGCGAAAGGATTCTGGGGGGGAAGGCTGTAACTCTGTGAGTTGAACTATCAGAATACAAAGCATTTTGTCAGAAAGCTTCTTTCCAGTTTTTAAAGGAAGAAATTTCCTTTTTCATCATAGCACTCTAAGGACTTTGAAATATCACTTTGCAAATTCCACAAGAACTGTCTTAGCGAAAGGCGTCTTGAGGGGAAAGCTGTAACTATGTGAGGTGAATTAACGGAACATAAAGCAGTTCCTCAGAATGCTTCTTTTCAGTTTTTATCTTAGGATATTTCCTTTTTCACCATAGACCTCTAAGGGCTTCCAAATATCACTTTGCAAATTCCAAAAGAACACTCTTAGCAAAAGGCTTCTTGAGAGGAAAGCTGTAACTCTGGGAGAAGAATGAACAGAACACAAAGCAGTTTCTCAGAAAGCTTCTTTCCAGTTTTTAACTGAAGATATTTCCTTTTTCACCGTAGCCCCCTGTGGACCTCCAAATTTCACTTTGGAAATTCCACAAGAACAGCCTTAGCGAAAGGCTTTCGGAAGGGAAAGCTGTAATTCTTTGAGATGAATTAACAGAACACAAAGCAGTTTCTCAGAAAGCTTCTTTCCAGTTTTTAACGGAAGATATTTCCTTTTTCACCGTAGCCCTCTATGGGCTTCCAAATATCACTTTGCAAGTTCCACAAGAACAGTCTTAGCGAAAGGCTTCTTCAGGGGAAAGCTGTAAATCTGTGAGATGAATTAAGAGAACACAAAGTAGTTTCTCAGAAAGCTTCTTTCCAGTTTTTAACGGAAGATATTTCCTTTTTTCACCATAGTCCTCTATGGGCTTCCAAATATCACTTTGCAAATTCCACAAGAACAGCCTTAGCGAAAGGCTTCTTGAAGGGAAAGTTGTATCTCTGTGAGATGAATTAACAGAGCACAAAGCAGTTTCTCAGAAATCTTCTTTACAGTATTTAACCTAAGATATTTCATTTTTCACCGTAGCCCTCCATGGGCTTCCAAATATCACTTACTAAATTCCACAAGAACAGCCTTAGCGAAAGTTTTCTTGAAGGGAAAGGTGTAACTCTGTGAGATGAATTAAGAGAGCACAAAACAATTTCTCAGAAACCTTTTTTCCAGTTTTTAACTGAGGATGTTTCCTGTTTCACCAGAGCCCTCTATGGGCCTCCAAATACGACATTGCCAATTCCACAAGAACAGCCTTAGCGAAAGGCTTCTTGAAAGCAAAGCTCTAACTCTGTGACATGAATTAACAGAACACAAATCAGTTTCTCAGAATGCTTTTTTTTTCTGTTTTTAACTTAGGATATTTCCTTTTTCACCGTAGCCCTCTATGGGCTTCCAAATGTCACTTTGCAAATTCCACAAGAACAGTCTTAGCGAAAGTTTCCTTGAAGGGTAAGCTGTACATCTGTGAGATGAAATAAGAGAACACAAAGCAGTTTCTCAGACAGCTTCTTTCCTGTTTTCAACGGAGGATAATTCTGTTTTCACCATAGCCCTCTAAGGGCTTCCAAATATCACTTTGCAAATTCCACAAAAACCGCCTTAGCGAAATTCTTATTGAAGGGAAAGCTGTAACTCTGTGAGATGAATTAACGGAACACAAAGCAGTTTCTCAGAATGCTTCTTTTCAGTTTTTATGTTAGGATATTTCCTTTTTCACGATAGTCCTCTATGGGCTTCCAAATATAACTTTCCAAATTCCGCAAGAACAGCCTTAGCGAAAGGCTTCTTGAAGGGAAAGCTGTAACACTGTGCGATGAATTTACAGAACACAAAGCAGTTTCTCAGAAAGCTTCTTTCAAGTTTTAACGGAAGATATTTCCTTTTTTACCATACCCCTCTATGGGCTTGCAAATATCTCTTTCCAAATTCCACAAGAACAGTGTTAGCGAAAGGATTCTTGAGGGGAAAGATGTAACTCTGTGAGATGAATTAACAGAACACATAGCAGTATCTCAGACAGCTTCTTTCCAGTTTTTAACGGAAGATATTTCCTTCTTCACCGTAACCCTCTATGGGCTTCCAAATATCACTTTGCAAATTCCACAAAAATAGTCTTAGTGAAAGGCTTCTTGAGGGGAACACAGTAACTCTGTGAGATGAATTAACAGAACACAAAGCAGTTTCTCAGAAAGCTTATTTCCAGTTTTTAACGGAACATATTTCCTTTTTCACCACAGCCCTCTATGGGCTTCCAAATATCACTTTCTAATTTCCACAAAACAGCCTTAGCGAAAGGCTTCTTGAAGGTAAAGCTGTAACTCTGTGAGATGAATTAACAGAACACAAAGCAGTTTCTCAGAAAGCTTCTTTCCAGTTTTTTCGGAAGATATTTCCTTTTTCACCATAGCCCTCTATGGGCTTCCAATTATCACTTTGCAAATTCCACAAGAACAGCCTTGGCGAAAGACTTCTTTAAGGGAAAGCTGAATACCTGTGAGATAAATTAACAGACCACAAAGCAGTTTCTCATAATGCTTCTTTTCAGTTTTTATCTTAGGATACTTCCTTTTTCCCATAGCCCTCTAAGGGCTTCCAAATATCACTTTGCAAATTCCACAAGAACAGTCTCAGCAAAAGACTCCTTGAGGGCATAGCAGTAACTCTGTGAGATGAATTAACAGAACACAAAGCAGTTTCTCAGAAAGTTTCTTTCCGGTTTTTAACTGAAGATATTTCCTTTATCATCTTAGCCCTCTATGGGCTTCCGAATATCACTTTCCAAACTCCACAAGAACAGCCTTAGCGAAAGGCTTCTTGAATGGAAAGCTGTAACTCTGTGAGATGAATTAACCGAACACTAAGGAGGTTCTCACAAAGCTTCTTTCCAGTTTTTTACGAAAGATATTTCCTTTTACACCATAGCCCTCTATGGACTTACAAATATCACTTTGCAAATTCCACAAAAACAGTCTGATCGAAAGACTTCTGGAAGGGAAAACTTGAAATCTGTGAGATGAATTAACAGAACACAAAGCAGTTTCTCAGAAATCTTCTTTCCGGTTTTTAACGGAAGATATTTCTATTTCACCCTAGCACTCTAGAGGCTTCCAAATATCACTTTGCTAATTCCACAAGAACAATCTTTGCGAAAGGCTTCCTGAAGGGAAAGCAGTAACTCTGTGAGATGAATTAACAGAACACAAAGCAGTTTCTGAAAAAGCTTCTTTCCAGTTTTTAACTGAAGGTATTTCCCTTTTGACCATAGCCCTCTATGAGTTTCCAATATCACTTTCCAAACACAACAAGAACAGCCTTAGCGAAAGGCTTCTTGAAGGGAAAGCTGTAACCCTGTGAGATGAATTAACAGAACACAAAATAGTTCCTCAGAAACTTTCTTTCCAGTTTTTAATGGAAGATATTTCCTTTTTCACCATATCCCTCTATGGGCTTCCAAATATCACTTTGGAAATTCCACAAGAACAGTCTTAGCGAAAACGTCTTGAGGGGAAAGCAGTAACTCTGAGATGAAATAAGAGGGCTCGAAACAGTTTCTCAGAAAGCTTCATTCCAGTTTTTCACGGAAGATACTTCCTTTTTCAGCAAAGCGCTCTATAGGCTTACAAATATCACTTTCCAGATTCCACAAGACAGCCTTAGCGAAAGGATTCTTGAAGGGAACGCTGTAATTCGGTGAGATGAGTTAAGAGAAGACAACGCAGTTTTTCAGACAGCTTCTTTCCAGTTTTTACCTGAAGATATTTCCGTTTTCACCCTAGGCCTCTTTGGGCTTCGAAATATCACTTTGCAAATTGCAGAACAGTCTTAACGAAAGGCTTCTTGAAGGGAAAGCTGTAACTCTCTGAGATGAATTAACAGAACACAAAGATGTTTCTCAGAAAGCTTCTTTCCAGTTTTTAACAGAAGATATTTCATTTTTCACCATAGCCCTCTATGGCCTTCGAAATATCACTTTCCATATTCCAAAAGAACAGTTTTAACGAAAGGCTTCTTGAGGTGAAAGCTGTAACTCTGTGAGATGAATTAACAGAACACAAAGCAGTTGCTCAGAAACTTCTTTCCAATTTTTAACGGAAGATATTTCATTTTTCACCATAGCCCTCTATGGGCTTCCAAATATCACTTTGCAAATTCCACAAGAACAGTCTTAGCGAAAGGCTTCTTGAGGGGAAAGCTGTAACTCTGTGAGATGAATTAACAGAACACAAAGAAGTTTCTCAGAAAGCTTCTTTCCAGTTTTTAACGGAAGATATTTCCTTTTCCACCATAGCCCTCTATGGGCTTCCAAATATCACTTTCCAAGTTCCACAAGAACAGCCTTAGCGAGAGGCTTCTTGAGGGGAAAGCTCTAACTTTGTGAAATGAATTAACAGAACACAAAGCAGCTTCTCAGAAAGCTTCTTTCCAGTTTTTATCCTAAGATATTTCCTTTTTCACCATAGCCCTCTAGGGACTTCCAAATATCACTTTCCAAATTCCACAAGAACAGTCTTAGCGAAAGACTTCTTGAGGGTAAAGCAATAACTCTGACATGAATTAACAGAACACAAAACACTTTCTCAGAAAGCTTCTTGACAGTTTTAAACGGAACATATTTCGTTTTTCAGCATAGCCCTCTATGTGCTTACAAATATCACTTTCCATATTTCACAAGTATAGTCTTAGCGAAAGGATTCTGGGGGGGAAGGCTGTAACTCTGTGAGTTGAACTAACAGAATACAAAGCATTTTGTCAGAAAGCTTCTTTCCAATTTTTAAAGGAAGAAATTTCCTTTTTCATCATAGCACTCTAAGGACTTTGAAATATCACTTTGCAAATTCCACAAGAACTGTCTTAGCGAAAGGCGTCTTGAGGGGAAAGCTGTAACTATGTGAGGTGAATTAACGGAACATAAAGCAGTTCCTCAGAATGCTTCTTTTCAGTTTTTATCTTAGGATATTTCCTTTTTCACCATAGACCTCTAAGGGCTTCCAAATATCACATTGCAAATTCCACAAGAACCGTCTTAGCAAAAGGCTTCTTGAGAGGAAAGCTGTAACTCTGGGAGAAGAATGAACAGAATACAAAGCAGTTTCTCAGAAAGCTTCTTTCCAGTTTTTAACTGAAGATATTTCCTTTTTCACCGTAGCCCCCTGTGGACTTCCAAATATCACTTTCGAAATTCCACAAGAACAGCCTTAGCAAAAGGCTTCTTGAAGGGAAAGCTGTACTTCTTTGAGATGAATTAACAGAACACAAAGCAGTTTTTCAGAAAGCTTCTTTCCAGTTTTTAACGGAAGATATTTCCTTTTTTCACCATAGTCCTCTATGGGCTTCCAAATATCACTTTGCAAATTCCACAAGAACAGCCTTAGCGAAAGGCTTCTTGAAGGGAAAGTTGTATCTCTGTGAGATGAATTAACAGAGCACAAAGCAGTTTATCAGAAATCTTCTTTACAGTATTTAACCTAAGATATTTCATTTTTCACCGTAGCCCTCCATGGGCTTCCAAATATCACTTACTAAATTCCACAAGAACAGCCTTAGCGAAAGTTTTCTTGAAGGGAAAGGTGTAACTCTGTGAGATGAATTAAGAGAGCGCAAAACAATTTCTCAGAAACCTTTCTTCCAGTTTTTAACTGAGGATGTTTCCTGTTTCAACAGAGCCCTCTATGGGCCTCCAAATACGACATTGCCAATTCCACAAGAACAGCCTTAGCGAAAGGCTTCTTGAATGCAAAGCTCTAACTCTGTGACATGAATTAACAGAACACAAATCAGTTTCTCAGAATGCTTTTTTTTTCTGTTTTTAACTTAGGATATTTCCTTTTTCACCGTAGCCCTCTATGGGCTTCCAAATGTCACTTTGCAAATTCCACAAGAACAGTCTTAGCGAAAGTTTCCTTGAAGGGTAAGCTGTACATCTGTGAGATGAAATAAGAGAACACAAAGCAGTTTCTCAGACAGCTTCTTTCCAGTTTTCAACGGAGGATATTTCTGTTTTCACCATAGCCCTCTAAGGGCTTCCAAATATCACTTTGCAAATTCCACAAAAACCGCCTTAGCGAAATTCTTATTGAAGGGAAAGCTGTAACTCTGTGAGATGAATTAACGGAACACAAAGCAGTTTCTCAGAATGCTTCTTTTCAGTTTTTACGTTAGGATATTTCCTTTTTCACGATAGTCCTCTATGGGCTTCCAAATATAACTTTCCAAATTCCGCAAGAACAGCCTTAGCGAAAGGCTTCTTGAAGGGAAAGCTGTAACACTGTGAGATGAATTAACAGAACACAAAGCAGTTTCTCAGAAATCTTCTTTCCGGTTTTTAACGGAAGATATTTCTATTTCACCCTAGCACTCTAGAGGCTTCCAAATATCACTTTGCAAATTCCACAAGAACAATCTTTGCGAAAGGCTTCCTGAAGGGAAAGCAGTAACTCTGTGAGATGAATTAACAGAACACAAAGCAGTTTCTGAAAAAGCTTCTTTCCAGTTTTTAACTGAAGGTATTTCCCTTTTGACCATAGCCCTCTATGAAGTTCCAATATCACTTTCCAAACACAACAAGAAAAGCCTTAGCGAAAGGCTTCTTGAAGGGAAAGCTGTAACTCTGTGAGATGAATTAACAGAACACAAAATAGTTCCTCAGAAACTTTCTTTCCAGTTTTTAATGGAAGATATTTCCTTTTTCACCATATCCCTCTATGGGCTTCCAAATATCACTTTGGAAATTCCACAAGAACAGTCTTAGCGAAAGCGTCTTGAGGGGAAAGCAGTAACTCTGAGATGAAATAAGAAGGCTCGAAACAGTTTCTCAGAAAGCTTCATTCCAGTTTTTCACGGAAGATACTTCCTTTTTCAGCAAAGCGCTCTATGTTCTTACAAATATCACTTTCCAGATTCCACAAGACAGCCTTAGCGAAAGGATTCTTGAAGGGAACGCTGTAATTCCGTGAGATGAGTTAAGAGAAGACAAAGCAGTTTCTCAGACAGCCTCTTTCCAGTTTTTACCTGAAGATATTTCCTTTTTCACCCTAGACCTCTTTGGGCTTCAAAATATCACTTTGCAAATTGCAGAAGAACAGTCTTAACGAAAGGCTTCTTGAAGGGAAAGCTGTAACTCTGTGAGATGAATTAACAGAACACAAAGATGTTTCTCAGAAAGCTTCTTTCCAGTTTTTAACAGAAGATATTTCATTTTTCACCATAGCCCTCTATGGCCTTCCAAATATCACTTTCCATATTCCAAAAGAACAGTTTTAACGAAAGGCTTCTTGAGGTGAAAGCTGTAACTCTGTGAGATGAATTAACAGAACACAAAGCAGTTGTTCAGAAACTTCTTTCCAATTTTTAACGGAAGATATTTCCTTTTTCACCATAGCCCTCTATGGGCTTCCAAATATCACTTTGCAAATTCCACAAGAACAGTCTTAGCGAAAGGCTTCTTGAGGGGAAAGCTATAACTCTGTGAGATGAATTAACAGAACACAAAGAAGTTTCTCAGAAAGCTTCTTTCCAGTTTTTAACAGAAGATATTTCATTTTTCACCATAGCCATCTATGGGCTTCCAAATATCACTTTGTAAATTCCAAAAGAACAGTCTTAGACAAAGGCTTTTTGAGGGGAAAGCTGTACCTCCGTGAGATGAATTAACAGAACACAAAGCAGTTTCTCAGAAAGCTTCTTTCCAGTTTTTAACAGAAGATATTTCATTTTTCACCATAGCCATCTATGGGCTTCCAAATATCACTTTGTAAATTCCAAAAGAACAGTCTTAGACAAAGGCTTTTTGAGGGGAAAGCTGTACCTCCGTGAGATGAATTAACAGAACACAAAGCAGTTTCTCAGAAAGCTTCTTTCCAGTTTTTAACGGAAGATATTTCCTTTTCCACCATAGCCCTCTATGGGCTTCCAAATATCACTTTCCAAGTTCCACAAGAACAGCCTTAGCGAGAGGCTTCTTGAGGGGAAAGCTCTAACTTTGTGAAATGAATTAACAGAACACAAAGCAGCTTCTCAGAAAGCTTCTTTCCAGTTTTTATCCTAAGATATTTCCTTTTTCACCATAGCCCTCTAGGGACTTCCAAATATCACTTTCCAAATTCCACAAGAACAGTCTTAGCGAAAGACTTCTTGAGGGTAAAGCAATAACTCTGACATGAATTAACAGAACACAAAACACTTTCTCAGAAAGCTTCTTGACAGTTTTAAACGGAACATATTTCGTTTTTCAGCATAGCCCTCTATGTGCTTACAAATATCACTTTCCATATTTCACAAGTATAGTCTTAGCGAAAGGATTCTGGGAGGGAAGGCTGTAACTCTGTGAGTTGAACTAACAGAATACAAAGCATTTTGTCAGAAAGCTTCTTTCCAGTTTTTAAAGGAAGAAATTTCCTTTTTCATCATAGCACTCTAAGGACTTTCAAATATCACTTTGCAAATTCCACAAGAACTGTCTTAGCGAAAGGCGTCTTGAGGGGAAAGCTGTAATTATGTGAGGTGAATTAACGGAACATAAAGCAGTTCCTCAGAATGCTTCTTTTCAGTTTTTATCTTAGGATATTTCCTTTTTCACCATAGACCTCTAAGGGCTTCCAAATATCACTTTGCAAATTCCAAAAGAACACTCTTACCAAAAGGCTTCTTGAGAGGAAAGCTGTAACTCTGGGAGAAGAATGAACAGAACACAAAGCAGTTTCTCAGAAAGCTTCTTTCCAGTTTTTAACTGAAGATATTTCCTTTTTCACCGTAGCCCCCTGTGGACCTCCAAATTTCACTTTGGAAATTCCACAAGAACAGCCTTAGCGAAAGGCTTTTTGAAGGGAAAGCTGTAATTCTTTGAGATGAATTAACAGAACACAAAGCAGTTTCTCAGAAAGCTTCTTTCCAGTTTTTAACGGAAGATATTTCCTTTTTCACCGTAGCCCTCTATGGGCTTCCAAATATCACTTTGCAAGTTCCACAAGAACAGTCTTAGCGAAAGGCTTCTTCAGGGGAAAGCTGTAAATCTGTGAGATGAATTAAGAGAACACAAAGTAGTTTCTCAGAAAGCTTCTTTCCAGTTTTTAACGGAAGATATTTCCTTTTTTCACCATAGTCCTCTATGGGCTTCCAAATATCACTTTGCAAATTCCACAAGAACAGCCTTAGCGAAAGGCTTCTTGAAGGGAAAGTTGTATCTCTGTGAGATGAATTAACAGAGCACAAAGCAGTTTCTCAGAAATCTTCTTTACAGTATTTAACCTAAGATATTTCATTTTTCACTGTAGCCCTCCATGGGCTTCCAAATATCACTTACTAAATTCCACAAGAACAGCCTTAGCGAAAGTTTTCTTGAAGGGAAAGGTGTAACTCTGTGAGATGAATTAAGAGAGCACAAAACAATTTCTCAGAAACCTTTTTTCCAGTTTTTAACTGAGGATGTTTCCTGTTTCAACAGAGCCCTCTATGGGCCTCCAAATACGACATTGCCAATTCCACAAGAACAGCCTTAGCGAAAGGCTTCTTGAAAGCAAAGCTCTAACTCTGTGACATGAATTAACAGAACACAAATCAGTTTCTCAGAATGCTTTTTTTTTCTGTTTTTAACTTAGGATATTTCCTTTTTCACCGTAGCCCTCTATGGGCTTCCAAATGTCACTTTGCAAATTCCACAAGAACAGTCTTAGCGAAAGTTTCCTTGAAGGGTAAGCTGTACATCTGTGAGATGAAATAAGAGAACACAAAGCAGTTTCTCAGACAGCTTCTTTCCTGTTTTCAACGGAGGATACTTCTGTTTTCACCATAGCCCTCTAAGGGCTTCCAAATATCACTTTGCAAATTCCACAAAAACCGCCTTAGCGAAATTCTTATTGAAGGGAAAGCTGTAACTCTGTGAGATGAATTAACGGAACACAAAGCAGTTTCTCAGAATGCTTCTTTTCAGTTTTTACGTTAGGATATTTCCTTTTTCACGATAGTCCTCTATGGGCTTCCAAATTTAACTTTCCAAATTCCGCAAGAACAGCCTTAGCGAAAGGCTTCTTGAAGGGAAAGCTGTAACACTGTGCGATGAATTAACAGAACACAAAATAGTTCCTCAGAAACTTTCTTTCCAGTTTTTAATGGAAGATATTTCCTTTTTCACCATATCCCTCTATGGGCTTCCAAATATCACTTTGGAAATTCCACAAGAACAGTCTTAGCAAAAACGTCTTGAGGGGAAAGCAGTAACTCTGAGATGAAATAAGAGGGCTCGAAACAGTTTCTCAGAAAGCTTCATTCCAGTTTTTCACGGAAGATACTTCCTTTTTCAGCAAAGCGCTCTATAGGCTTACAAATATCACTTTCCAGATTCCACAAGACAGCCTTAGTGAAAGGATTCTTGAAGGGAATGCTGTAATTCGGTGAGATGAGTTAAGAGAAGACAAAGCAGTTTCTCAGACAGCTTCTTTCCAGTTTTTACCTGAAGATATTTCCTTTTTCACCCTAGGCCTCTTTGGGCTTCGAAATATCACTTTGCAAATTGCAGAACAGTCTTAACGAAAGGCTTCTTGAAGGGAAAGCTGTAACTCTGTGAGGTGAATTAACAGAACACAAAGATGTTTCTCAGAAAGCTTCTTTCCAGTTTTTAACAGAAGATATTTCATTTTTCACCATAGCCCTCTATGGCCTTCGAAATATCACTTTCCATATTCCAAAAGAACAGTTTTAACGAAAGGCTTCTTGAGGTGAAAGCTGTAACTCTGTGAGATGAATTAACAGAACACAAACAGTTGCTCAGAAACTTCTTTCCAATTTTTAACGGAAGATATTTCCTTTTTCACCATAGCCCTCTATGGGCTTCCAAATATCACTTTGCAAATTCCACAAGAACAGTCTTAGCGAAAGGCTTCTTGAGGGGAAAGCTGTAACTCTGTGAGATGAATTAACAGAACACAAAGAAGTTTCTCAGAAAGCTTCTTTCCAGTTTTTAACAGAAGATATGTCATTTTTCACCATAGCCATCTATGGGCTTCCAAATATCACTTTGTAAATACCAAAAGAACAGTCTTAGACAAAGGCTTTTTGAGGGGAAAGCTGTACCTCCGTGAGATGAATTAACAGAACACAAAGCAGTTTCTCAGAAAGCTTCTTTCCAGTTTTTAACGGAAGATATTTCCTTTTCCACCATAGCCCTCTATGGGCTTCCAAATATCACTTTGCAAATTCCACAAGAACAGTCTTATCGAAAGTCTTCACGAGGGGAAATCTGTAACTCTTTAAATGAATTAGCAGAACACAACGCAGTTTCTCAGAAAGCTTCTTTCCAGTTTTTAACTGAAGATATTACCTTCTTCACCGTAGCCCTCTATGTGCTTCCAAATATCACTTTCCAAGTTCCACAAGAACAGCCTTAGCGAGAGGCTTCTTGAGGGGAAAGCTCTAACTTTGTGAAATGAATTAACAGAACACAAAGCAGCTTCTCAGAAAGCTTCTTTCCAGTTTTTATCCTAAGATATTTCCTTTTTCACCATAGCCCTCTAGGGACTTCCAAATATCACTTTCCAAATTCCACAAGAACAGTCTTAGCGAAAGACTTCTTGAGGGTAAAGCAATAACTCTGACATGAATTAACAGAACACAAAACACTTTCTCAGAAAGCTTCTTGACAGTTTTAAACGGAACAAATTTCCTTTTTCAGCATAGCCCTCTATGTGCTTACAAATATCACTTTCCATATTCCACAAGTATAGTCTTAGCGAAAGGATTCTGGGGGGGAAGGCTGTAACTCTGTGAGTTGAACTAACAGAATACAAAGCATTTTGTCAGAAAGCTTCTTTCCAGTTTCTAAAGGAAGAAATTTCCTTTTTCATCATAGCACTCTAAGGACTTTCAAATATCACTTTGCAAATTCCACAAGAACAGTCTTAGCGAAAGGATTCTTGAGGGGAACCTGTAACTATGTGAGGTGAATTAATGGAACATAAAGCAATTTCTCAGAATGCTTCTTTTCAGTTTTTATCTTAGGATATTTCCTTTTTCACCATAGACCTCTAAGGGCTTCCAAATATCACATTGCAAATTCCACAAGAACCGTCTTAGCAAAAGGCTTCTTGAGAGGAAAGCTGTAACTCTGGGAGAAGAATGAACAGAATACAAAGCAGTTTCTCAGAAAGCTTCTTTCCAGTTTTTAACTGAAGATATTTCCTTTTTCACCGTACCCCCTGTGGACTTCCAAATATCACTTTCGAAATTCCACAAGAACAGCCTTAGCAAAAGGCTTCTTGAAGGGAAAGCTGTAATTCTTTGAGATGAATTAACAGAACACAAAGCAGTTTTTCAGAAAGCTTCTTTCCAGTTTTTAACGGAAGATATTTGCTTTTTCACCGTAGCCCTCTATGGGCTTCCAAATATCACTTTGCAAGTTCCACAAGAACAGTCTTAGCGAAAGGCTTCTTGAGGGGAAAGCTGTAAATCTGTGAGATGAATTAAGAGAACACAAAGTAGTTTCTCAGAAAGCTTCTTTCCAGTTTTTAACGGAAGATATTTCCTTTTTCACCATAGTCCTCTATGTGCTTCCATATATCACTTTGCAAATTCCACAAGGACAACCTTAGCGAAAGGCTTCTTGAAGGGAAAGTTGTAACTCTGTGAGATGAATTAACAGAGCACAAAGCAGTTTCTCAGAAATCTTCTTTACAGTATTTAACCTAAGATATTTCATTTTTCACCGTAGCCCTCCATGGGCTTCCAAATAACACTTTCTAAATTCCACAAGAACAGCCTTAACGAAAGTTTTCTTGAAGGGAAAGGTGTAAATCTGTGAGATGAATTAAGAGAGCACAAAACAATTTCTCAGAAACCTTTTTTCCAGTTTTTAACTGAGGATGTTTCCTGTTTCACCAGAGCCCTCTATGGGCCTCCAAATACGACATTGCCAATTCCACAGGAACAGCCTTAGCGAACGGCTTCTTGAAAGCAAAGCTCTAACACTGTGACATGAATTAACAGAACACAAAGCAGTTTCTCAGAATGCTTTTTTTTTCTGTTTTTAACTTAGGATATTTCCTTTTTCACCGTAGCCCTCTATGGGCTTCCAAATGTCACTTTGCAAATTCCACAAGAACAGTCTTAGCGAAAGTTTCCTTGAAGGGTAAGCTGTACATCTGTGAGATGAAATAAGAGAACACAAAGCAGTTTCTCAGACAGCTTCTTTCCAGTTTTTAACGGAGGATATTTCTGTTTTCACCATAGCCCTCTAAGGGCTTGCAAATATCACTTTGCAAATTCCACAAAAACCGCCTTAGCGAAATTCTTATTGAAGGGAAAGCTGTAACTCTGTGAGATGAATTAACCGAACACAAAGCAGTTTCTCAGAATGCTTCTTTTCAGTTTTTACGTTAGGATATTTCCTTTTTCACGATAGTCCTCTATGGGCTTCCAAATTTAACTTTGGAAATTCCGCAAGAACAGCCTTAGCGAAAGGCTTCTTGAAGGGAAAGCTGTAACACTGTGAGATGAATTTACAGAACACAAAGCAGTTTCTCAGAAAGCTACTTTCCAGTTTTAACGGAAGATATTTCCTTTTTTACCATACCCCTCTATGGGCTTGCAAATATCTCTTTCCAAATTCCACAAGAACAGTCTTAGCGAAAGGATTCTTGAGGGGAAAGATGTAACTCTGTGAGATGAATTAACAGAACACATAGCAGTATCTCAGACAGCTTCTTTCCAGTTTTTAACGGAAGATATTTCCTTCTTCACCGTAACCCTCTATGGGCTTCCAAATATCACTTTGCAAATTCCACAAAAATAGTCGTAGTGAAAGGCTTCTTGAGGGTAACACAGTAAATCTGTGAGATGAATTAACAGAACACAAAGCAGTTTCTCAGAAAGCTTATTTCCAGTTTTTAACAGAACATATTTCCTTTTTCACCACAGCCCTCTATGGGCTTCCAAATATCACTTTCTAATTTCCACAAAACAGCCTTAGCGAAAGGCTTCTTGGAGGTAAAGCTGTAACTCTGTGAGATGAATTAACAGAACACAAAGCAGTTTCTCAGAAAGCTTCTTTCCAGTTTTTTCGGAAGATATTTCCTTTTTCACCATAGCCCTCTATGGGCTTCCAATTATCACTTTGCAAATTCCACAAGAACAGCCTTGGCGAAAGACTTCTTTAAGGCAAAGCTGAATATCTGTGAGATAAATTAACAGACCACAAAGCAGTTTCTCATAATGCTTCTTTTCAGTTTTTATCTTAGGATACTTCCTTTTTCCCATAGCCCTCTAAGGGCTTCCAAATATCACTTTGCAAATTCCACAAGAACAGTCTCAGCAAAAGACCCCTTGAGGGCATAGCAGTAACTCTGTGAGATGAATTAACAGAACACAAAGCAGTTTCTCAGAAAGTTTCTTTCCGGTTTTTAACTGAAGATATTTCCTTTATCATCTTAGCCCTCTATGGGCTTCCAAATATCACTTTCCAAACTCCACAAGAACAGCCTTTGCGAAAGGCTTCTTGAATGGAAAGCTGTAACTCTGTGAGATGAATTAACCGAACACTAAGGAGGTTCTCACAAAGCTTCTTTCCAGTTTTTTACGAAAGATATTTCCTTTTACACCATAGCCCTCTATGGACTTACAAATATCACTTTGCAAATTCCACAAAAACAGTCTGATAGAAAGACTTCTGGAAGGGAAAACTTGAAATCTGTGAGATGAATTAACAGAACACAAAGCAGTTTCTCAGAAATCTTCTTTCCGGTTTTTAACGGAAGATATTTCTATTTCACCCTAGCACTCTAGAGGCTTCCAAATATCACTTTGCAAATTCCACAAGAAAAAGCTTTGCGAAAGGCTTCCTGAAGGGAAAGCAGTAACTCTGTGAGATGAATTAACAGAACACAAAGCAGTTTCTGAAAAAGCTTCTTTCCAGTTTTTAACTGAAGGTATTTCCCTTTTGACCATAGCCCTCTATGAGGTTCCAATATCACTTTCCAAACACCACAAGAACAGCCTTAGCGAAAGGCTTCTTGAAGGGAAAGCTGTAACTCTGTGAGATGAATTAACAGAACACAAAATAGTTCCTCAGAAACTTTCTTTCCAGTTTTTAATGGAAGATATTTCCTTTTTCACCATATCCCTCTATGGGCTTCCAAATTTCACTTTGGAAATTCCACAAGAACAGTCTTAGCGAAAGCGTCTTGAGGGGAAAGCAGTAACTCTGAGATGAAATAAGAGGGCTCGAAACAGTTTCTCAGAAAGCTTCATTCCAGTTTTTCACGGAAGATACTTCCTTTTTCAGCAAAGCGCTCTATGGGCTTACAAATATCACTTTCCAGATTCCACAAGACAGCCTTAGCGAAAGGATTCTTGAAGGGAACGCTGTAATTCCGTGAGATGAGTTAAGAGAAGACAAAGCAGTTTCTGAGACAGCCTCTTTCCAGTTTTTACCTGAAGATATTTCCTTTTTCACCCTAGACCTCTTTGGGCTTCGAAATATCACTTTGCAAATTGCAGAAGAACAGTCTCAACGAAAGGCTTCTTGAAGGGAAAGCTGTAACTCTGTGAGATGAATTAACAGAACACAAAGAAGTTTCTCAGAAAGCTTCTTTCCAGTTTTTAACAGAAGATATTTCATTTTTCACCATAGCCCTCTATGGCCTTCCAAATATCACTTTCCATATTCCAAAAGAACAGTTTTAACGAAAGGCTTCTTGAGGTGAAAGCTGTAACTCTGTGAGATGAATTAACAGAACACAAAGCAGTTGCTCAGAACCCTCTTTCCAATTTTTTACGGAAGATATTTCCTTTTTCACCCTAGCCCTCTATGGGCTTCCAAATATCACTTTGCAAATTCCACAAGAACAGTCTTAGCGAAAGGCTTCTTGAGGGGAAAGCTGTAACTCTGTGAGATGAATTAACAGAACACAAAGCAGTTTCTCAGAAAGCTTCTTTCCAGTTTTTTCGGAAGATATTTCCTTTTTCACCATAGCCCTCTATGGGCTTCCTAGTATCACTTTGCAAATTCCACAAGAACAGCCTTGGCGAAAGACTTCTTTAAGGGAAAGCTGAATCTCTGTGAGATAAATTAACAGACCCCAAAGCAGTTTCTCATAATGCTTCTTTTCAGTTTTTATCTTAGGATACTTCCTTTTTCCCATAGCCCTCTAAGGGCTTCCAAATATCACTTTGCAAATTCCACAAGAACAGTCTCAGCAAAAGACTCCTTGAGGGCATAGCAGTAACTCTGTGAGATGAATTAACAGAACACAAAGCAGTTTCTCAGAAAGTTTCTTTCCGGTTTTTAACTGAAGATATTTCCTTTATCATCTTAGCCCTCTATGGGCTTCCGAATATCACTTTCCAAACTCCACAAGAACAGCCTTAGCGAAAGGCTTCTTGAATGGAAAGCTGTAACTCTGTGAGATGAATTAACCGAACACTAAGGAGGTTCTCACAAAGTTTCTTTCCAGTTTTTTACGAAAGATATTTCCTTTTACACCATAGCCCTCTATGGACTTACAAATATCACTTTGCAAATTCCACAAGAACTGTCTTAGCGAAAGGCTTCTTGAGGGGAAAGCTGTAAGTATGTGAGGTGAATTAACGGAACATAAAGCAGTTTCTCAGAATGCTTCTTTTTAGTTTTTATCTTAGGATATTTCCTCTTTCACCATAGACCTCTAAGGGCTTCCAAATATCACATTGCAAATTCCACAAGAACAGTCTTAGCAAAAGGCTTCTTGAGAGGAAAGCTGTAACTCTGTGAGAAGAATGAACAGAACACAAAGCAGTTTCTCAGAAAGCTTCTTTCCAGTTTTTAACTGAAGATATTTCCTTTTTCACCGTAGCCCCCTGTGGACTTCCAAATATCACTTTGGAAATTCCCCAAGAACAGCCTTAGCGAAAGGCTTCTTGAAGGAAAGCTGTAATTCTTTGAGATGAATTAACAGAATACAAAGCAGTTTCTCTGAAAGCTTCTTTGCAGTTTTTAACGGAAGGTAGTTCCTTTTTCACCGTAGCCCTCTATGGGCTTCCAAATATCACTTTGCAAACTCCATAAAACAGTCTTAGCATAAGGGTTATTGAGGAGAAAGCTGCAACTGTTTGAGATGAATTAACAGAACACAAAGCAGTTTCTCAGAAAGCTTCTTTTCGGTTTTTAACAGAAGATATTTCCTTTTTCATCATAGCTATCTATCGGCTTCTAAATATCACTTGGAAAATTCCACAAGAACAGTCTTAACGAAAGTTTTCTTGAAGGGAAAGGTGTAACTCTGTGAGATGAATTAAGAGAGCACAAAACAATTTCTCAGAAACCTTTTTTCCAGTTTTTAACTGAGGATGTTTTCTGTTTCACCAGAGCCCTCTATGGGCCTCCAAATACGACATTGCCAATTCCACAAGAACAGCCTTAGCGAAAGGCTTCTTGAAAGCAAAGCTCTAACTCTGTGACATGAATTAACAGAACACAAATCAGTTTCTCAGAATGCTTTTTTTTCTGTTTTTAACTTAGGATATTTCCTTTTTCACCGTAGCCCTCTATGGGCTTCCAAATGTCACTTTGCAAATTCCACAAGAACAGCCTTAGCGAAAGGTTCCTTGAAGGGAAAGCTGTAAATCTGTGTGATGAAATAAGAGAACACAAAGCAGTTTCTCAGACAGCTTCTTTCCAGTTTTTAACGGAGGATATTTCTGTTTTCACCATAGCCCTCTAAGGGCTTCCAAATATCACTTTGCAAATTCCACAAAAACCGCCTTAGCGAAATTCTTATTGAAGGGAAAACTGTAACTCTGTGAGATGAATTAACGGAACACTAAGCAGTTTCTCAGAATGCTTCTTTTCAGTTTTTACGTTAGGATATTTCCTTTTTCACCATAGTCCTCTATGGGCTTCCAAATATAACTTTCCAAATTCCGCAAGAACAGCCTTAGCGAAAGGCTTCTTGAAGGTAAAGCTGTAAAACTGTGAGATGAATTTACAGAACACAAAGCAGTTTCTCACAAAGCTTCTTTCCAGTTTTAATGGAAGATATTTCCTTTTTTACCATACCCCTCTATGGGCTTGCAAATATCTCTTTCCAAATTCCACAAGAACAGTCTTAGCGAAAGGATTCTTGAGGGGAAAGATGCAACTCTGTGAGATGAATTAACAGAACACATAGCAGTATCTCAGACAGATTCTTTCCAGCTTTTAACGGAAGATATTTCCTTTTTCACCATAACCCTCTATGGGCTTCCAAATATCACTTTACAAATTCCACAAAAATAGTCTTAGTGAAAGGCTTCTTGAGGGGAACACAGTAACTCTGTGAGATGAATTAACAGAATACAAAGCAGTTTCTCAGAAAGCTTCTTTGCAGTTTTTAACGGAAGGTATTTCCTTTTTTACCGTAGCCCTCTATGGGCTTCCAAATATCAATTTGCAAACTCCACAAAACAGTCTTAGCATAAGGGTTATTGAGGAGAAAGCTGCAACTGTTTGAGATGAATTAACAGAACACAAAGCAGTTTCTCAGAAAGCTTCTTTTCGGTTTTTAACAGAAGATATTTCCTTTTTCATCATTGCTATCTATCGGCTTCTAAATATCACTTGGAAAATTTCACAAGAACAGTCTTAACGAAAGACTTCTTTAGGGGAAAGCTTTAAATCTGTGAGATGAATTAACAGAACACAAAGCAGTTTCTCAGACAGCTTCTTTCCAGTTTTTATCCTAAGATATTTCCTTTTTCACCATAGCCCTCTAGGGACTTCCAAATATCACTTTCCAAATTCCACAAGAACAGTCTTAGTGAAAGACTTCTTGAGTGTAAAGCAATAACTCAGACATGAATTAACAGAACACAAAACACTTTCTCAGAAAGCTTCTTTACACTTTTAAACGGAACATATTTCCTTTTTCAGCATAGCCCTCTATGTGCTTACAAATATCACTTTCCATATTCCACAATTATAGTCTTAGCGAAAGGATTCTGGGGGGGGAAGGCTGTAACTCTGTGAGTTGAACTAATAGAATACAAAGCATTTTGTCAGAAAGCTTCTTTCCAGTTTTTAAAGGAAGAAATTTCCTTTTTCATCATAGCCCTCTAAGGACTTTCAAATATCACTTTGCAAATTACACAAGAACTGTCTTAGCGAAAGGCTTCTTGAGGGGAAAGCTGTAACTATGTGAGGTGAATTAACGGAACATAAAGAAGTTTCTCAGAATGCTTCTTTTCAGTTTTTATCTTAGGATATTTCCTTTTTCACCATAGACCTATAAGGGCTTCCAAATATCACATTGCAAATTCCACAAGAACAGTCTTAGCAAAAGGCTTCTTGAGAGGAAAGCTGTAACTCTGTGAGAAGAATGAACAGAACACAAAGCAGTTTCTCAGAAAGCTTCTTTCCAGTTTTTAAATGAAGATATTTCCTTTTTTACCCTAGCCCTCTATGGGCTTCCAAATATCACTTTGCAAATTCCACAAGAACAGTCTTAGCGAAAGGCTTCTTGAAGGGAAAGCTGAAACACTTTGAGATGAATTAACAGAACACAAAGTAGTTTCTCAGAAAGCTTCTTTCAAGTTTGTAACTAAAGATATTTCCTTTTTCACCATAGCCCTCTATTGGCTTCCAAATATTACTTTCCAAATGCACAAGAACAGCCTTAGCGAAAGGCTTCTTGAAGGGAAAGCTGTAACTCGGTGAGATGATTTAACAGAACCCAAAGGAGTTTCTCAGAAAGCTTCTTTCCAGTTTTTAACGGAAGATATTTCCTTTTTCACCATAGCCCTCTAAGGGCTTCCAAATATCACTTTGCAAATTCCACAAGAACAGCCTTAGCGAAAGGTTTCTTGAAGGGAAAGGTGTAACTCTGTGAGATGAATTAACAGAGCACAAAGCAGTTTCTCAGAAAGCTTCTTTCCAGTTTTTAACTGAAGATGTTTCCTGTTTCTCCAGAGCCCTCTATGGGCCTCCAAATATGACTTTGCCAATTCCACAAGAAAAGCCTTAGCGAAAGTCTTCTTGAAAGGAAAGCTGTAACTCTGTGACATGAATTAACAGACACAAAGCAGTTTCTCAGAATGCTTTTTTTCAGTTTTTAACTTAGGATATTTCCTTTTTCACCGTAGCCCTCTATGGGCTTCCAAATAACCCTTTGCAAATTCCACAAGAACCGTATTAACGAAAGGCTTCTTGAGAGGAAAGCAGTAACTCTGTGAGATGAATTAACAGAACACAAAGCAATTTCTCAGACAGCTTCTTTCCAGTTTTTAACGGAAGATATTGCCTTTTTCACCATAGCCCTCTATGGGCTTCCAAATATCACTTTGCAAATTCCACAAGAACAGCCTTAGCGAAAGACTTCTTTAAGGGAAAGCTGAATCTCTGTGAGATGAATTAACAGAACACAAAGCAGTTTCTCAGAATGCTTCTTTTCCGATTTTATCTTAGGATACATCCTTTTTCCCGTAGCCCTCTAAGGGCTTCCAAATATCGCTTTGCAAATTCCGCAAGAACAGTCTCAGCAAAAGAGTTCTTGAGGGCAAAGCAGCAACACTGTGAGATGAATTAACAAAACACAAAGCAGTTTCTCAGAAAGCTTCTTTCCGGTTTTTAACTGAAGATATTTCCTTTTTCATCATAGCCCTCTATGGGCTTCCAAATATCACTTTCCAAACTCCACAAGAACAGCCTTAGGGACAGGCTTCTTGAATGGAAAGCTGTAACTCTGTGAGATGAATTAACCCAACACTAAGGAGTTTCTCACAAAGCTTCTTTCCAGTGTTTTACGAAAGATATTTCCTTTTACACGATAGCCCTCTATGGACTTACAAATATCACCTTGCAAATTCCACAAAAACAGTCTGATGGAGAGACTTCTTGAAGGGAAAACTTGAAATCTGTGAGATGAATTAACGGAACACAAAGCGGTTTCTCAGAAATCTTCTTTCCGGTTTTTAACGGACGATATTACTATTTCACCCTAGCACTCTAGGGGCTTCCAAATATCACTTTGCAAATTCCACAAGAACAATCTTTGTGAAAGGCTTCTTGAAGGGAAAGCAGTAACTCTGTGAGATGAATTAACAGAACACAAAGCAGTTTCTGAAAAAGCTTCTTTCCAGTTTTTAAATGAAGATATTCCCTTTTGACCATAGCCCTCTATGGGATTCCAAATATCACTTTGCAAATTCCACAAGAACAGTCTTATCGAAAGTCTTCTCGAAGGGAAAGCTGTAACTCTGTAAATGAATTAGCAGAACACAACACAGTTTCTCAGAAAGCTTCTCTCCAGTTTTTAACTGCAGATATTTCCTTCTTCACCGTAGCCCTCTATGGGCTTCCAAATATCACTTTACAAGTTTCACAAGAACAGCCTTTGCGAAAGTCTTCTTGAGGGGAAAGCTCTAACTCTGTGAAATGAATTAACAGAACACAAAGCAGCTTCTCAGAAAGCTTCTTTCCAGTTTTTATCCTAAGATATTTCCTTTTTCACCATAGCCCTCTATGGACTTCCAAATATCACTTTCCAAATTCCACAAGAACAGTCTTAGTGAAAGGATTCTTGAGGGAAAAGCTGCAACTCTGTGTCATGAATTAGCAGAACACAAAGCAGTTTCTCAGAAAGCTTCTTTCCAGTTTTTAACGAAACATATTTCCTTTTTCACCACAGCCCTCTATGGGCTTCCAAATATCACTTTTTGAATTCCACAAGAACAGCCATAGCGAAAGGCTTCTTGAAGCTAAAGCTGTAACTCTGTGAGATGTATTAACAGAACACAAAGCAGTTTCTCAGAAATCTTCTTTACAGTTTTCAACAGAAGATCTTTCCTTTTTCACCATAGCCCTCTATGAGCTTCCAAATATAACTTTGCAAATTCCACAAGAACAGCCTTAGCGAAAGCTTATTGAAGGGAAAGATGTAACTCTGTGAGATGAATTAACAGAACACAAAGCAGTTTCTCAGAAATCTTCTTTCCAGTTTTTTCGGAAGATATTTCCTTTTTCACCATAGCCCTCTATAGGCTTCCAAATATCACTTTGCGAATTGCACAAGAGCAGTCTTAGCGAAAGGCTTCTTTAGGGGAAAGCTGTAACTCTGTGAGATGAATTAACAGAACACAAAGCAGTTTCTCAGAAAGCTTCTTTTAATTTTTTATCTTAGGATACTTCCTTTTTCACCATAGCCCTCTATGGGCTTCCAAATGTCATATTGCAAATTTCAAAAAAACAGTCTTAGTGAACGGTTTCTTGAGATGAAAGCTGTAACTCTGTGAGATGTATTAACAGAAAACAAAGCAGTTTCTCAGAAAGCTTCTTTTACTTTTTAAGGGAAGATATTGCATTTTCACCGTAGCCCTCTATGGGCTTCCAAGTATCACTTTGCGAATTCCACAAGAACTGTCTAAGCGAAATGCTTCTTGAGGGGAAAGCTGTAACTCTGTGAGATGAATTATCGCAACACAAAGCATTTTCTCAGAAAGCTTCCTTCCAGTTTTTAACAGAAGATATTTCCTTTTTCACCATAGCCCTCTATGGTCTTCCAAATACCACTTTGCAAATTCCACAAGAACAGTCTTAGCGAATGGTTTCTTCTGGGGAAAGCTGTAACTGTGTGAGATAAATTAACAGAACACAGAGCAGTTTCTCAGAAAGCGTCTTTTCAGTTTTTAACTGAAGATATTTCCTTTTTCACCATAGCCCTCTACGGGCTTCCAAATATCACTTTCCAAATTCCACAAGAACAGTCTTAGCGAAAGAGTTCTTGAGGGTAAAGCAATAACTCTGACATGAATTAACAGAACAGAAAACACTTTCTCTGAAAGCTTCTTTACAGTTTTAAACAGAACATATTTGCTTTTTCAGCATAGCCCTCTATGTGCTTACAAATATCACTTTCCATGTTCCACAAGTATAGTCTTAGCGAAAGGATTCTGGGGGGGAAGGCTGTAACTCTGTGAGTTGAACTAACAGAATACAAAGCATTTTGTCAGAAAGCTTCTTTCCAGTTTTTAAAGGAAGAAATTTCCTTTTTCATCATAGCCCTCTAAGGACTTTCAAATATCACTTTGCAAATTCCACAAGAACTGTCTTAGCGAAAGGCTTCTTGACGGGAAAGCTGTAACTATGTGAGGTGAATTAACGGAACATAAAGCAGTTTCTCAGAATGCTTCTTTTCAGTTTTTATCTTAGGATATTTCCTTTTTCACCATAGAACTCTAAAGGCTTCCAAATATCACATTGCAAATTCCACAAGAACAGTCTTAGCAAAAGGCTTCTTAAGAGGAAAGCTGTAACTCTGGGAGAAGAATGAACAGAACACAAAGCAGTTTCTCAGAAAGCTTCTTTCCAGTTTTTAACTGAAGATATTTCCTTTTTCACCGTAGCCCCCTGTGGACTTCAAAATATCACTTTCGAAATTCCACCAGAACAGCCTTAGCGAAAGGCTTCTTGAAGGAAAGCTGTAATTCTTTGAGATGAATTAACAGAACACAAAGCAGTTTCTCAGAAAGCTTCTGTGCAGTTTTTAACGGAAGGTATTTCCTTTTTCACCGTAGCCCTCTATGGGCTTCCAAATATCACTTTGCAAATTCCACAAAACAGTCTTAGCATAAGGGTTATTGAGGTGAAAGCTGCAACTGTTTGAGATGAATTAACAGAACACAAAGCAGTTTCTCAGAAAGCTTCTTTTCGGTTTTTAATGGAAGATATTTCCTTTTTCATCATAGCCATCTATCGGCTTCTAAATATCACTTGGCAAATTCCACAGGAACTGTCTTAACGAAAGGCTTCTTTAGGGGAAAGCTTTAACTCTGTGAGATGAATTAACAGAACACAAAGCAGTTTCTCAGACAGCTTCTTTCCAGTTTTTATCCTAAGATATTTCATTTTTTACCCTAGCCCTCTATGGGCTTCTAAATATCACTTGGCAAATTCCACAGGAACTGTCTTAACGAAAGGCTTCTTTAGGGGAAAGCTTTAACTCTGTGAGATGAATTAACAGAACACAAAGCAGTTTCTCAGACAGCTTCTTTCCAGTTTTTATCCTAAGATATTTCATTTTTTACCCTAGCCCTCTATGGGCTTCCAAATATCACTTTACAAATTCCACAAGAACAGTCTTAGCGAAAGGCTTCTTGAAGGGAAAGCTGAAACTCTTTGAGATGAATTAACAGAACACAAAGTAGTTTCTCAGAAAGCTTCCTTCAAGTTTGCAACTAAAGATATTTCCTTTTTCACCATAGCCCTCTATTGGCTCCCAAATATTACTTTCCAAATGCACAAGAACAGCCTTAGCGAAAGGCTTCTTGAAGGGAAAGCTGTGAGTCGGTGAGATGATTTAACAGAACCCAAAGGAGTTTCTCAGAAAGCTTCTTTCCAGTTTTTAACGGAAGATATTTCCTTTTTCACCATAGCCCTCTAAGGGCTTCCAAATATCACTTTGCAAATTCCACAAGAACAGCCTTAGCGAAAGGCTTCTTGAAGGGATAGTTGTAACTCTGTGAGATGAATTAACAGAACACAGAGCAGTTTCTCAGAATGCTTCTTTTCAGTTTTTACCTTAGGATATTTTCTTTTTCACCATAGTCCTCTATGGGCTTCCAAATATAACTTTCCAAATTCCATAAGAACAGCCTTAGCGAAAGGCTTCTTGAAGGGAAAGCTGTAACAGTGTGAGAGGAATTTACAGAACACAAAGCCGTTTCTCAGAAAGCTTCTTTCCAGTTTTAACGGAAGATATTTCCTTTTTTACCATACCCCTCTATGGGCTTGCAAATATCTCTTTCCAAATTCCACAAGAACAGTCTTAACGAAAGGATTCTTGAGGGGAAAGATGTAAATCTGTGAGATGAATTAACAGAACACATAGCAGTATCTCAGACAGCTTCTTTCCAGTTTTTAACGGAAGATATTTCCTTTTTCACCGTAACCCTCGATGGGCTTCCAAATATCACCTTGCAAATTCCACAAAAATTGTCTTAGTGAAAGGCTTCTTGAGGGGAACACAGTAACTCTGTGAGATGAATTAACAGAACACAAAGCAGTTTCTCAGAAACCTTATTTCCAGTTTTTAACGGAACATATTTCTTTTTCACCACAGCCCACTATGGGCTTCCAAATACCACTTTCTAAATTCCACAAAACAGCCTTAGCGAAAGGATTCTTGAAGGTAAAGCTGTAACTCTGTGAGATGAATAAACAGAACACAAAGCAGTTTCTCAGAAAGCTTCTTTCCAGTTTTTTCGGAAGATATTTCCTTTTTCACCATAGCCCTCTATGGGCTTCCAAGTATCACTTTGCAAATTCCACAAGAACAGCCTTAGCGAAAAGCTTCTTTAAGGGAAAGATGAATCTCTGTGAGATAAATTAACAGTCCACAAAGCAGTTTCTCGTAATGCTTTTTTTCCGTTTTTATCTTAGGATACTTCCTTTTTACATAGCCCTCTCAGGGCTTCCAAATATCACTTTGCAAATTCCACAAGAACAGTCTCAGCAAAAGACTCCTTGAGGGCATAGCAGTAACTCTGTGAGATGAATTAACAGAACACAAAGCAGTTTCTCAGAAAGTTTCTTTCCGGTTTTTAACTGAAGATATTTCCTTTATCATCATAGCCTTCTATGGGCTTCCAAATATCACTTTCCAAACTCCACAAGAACAGCCTTAGCGAAAGGCTTCTTGATTGGAAAGCTGTAACTCTGTGAGATGAATTAACCGAACATTAAGGAGGTTCTCACAAAGCTTCTTTCCAGTTTTTAACGAAAGATATTTCCTTTTACACCATAGCCCTCTATGGACTTACAAATATCACTTTGCAAATTCCACAAAAACAGTCTGATCGAAAGACTTCTGGAAGGGAAAACTTGAAATCTGTGAGATGAATTAACAGAATACAAAGCGGTTTCTCAGAAATCTTCTTTCCGGTTTTTAACGGAAGATATTTCTATTTCACCCTAGCACTCTAGAGGCTTCCAAATATCACTTTGCAAATTCCACAAGAACAATCTTTGCGAAAGGCTCCCTGAAGGGAAAGCAGTAACTCTGTGAGATGAATTAACAGAACACAAAGTAGTTTCTGAAAAAGCTTCTTTCCAGTTTTTAACTGAAGATATTTCCCTTTTGACCATAGTCCTCTATGGGGTTCCAATATCACTTACCAAACACAACAAGAACAGCCTTAGCGAAAGGCTTCTTGAAGGGAAAGCTGTAACTCTGTGAGACGAATTAACAGAACACAAAATAGTTCCTCAGAAACTTTCTTTCCAGTTTTTAATGGAAGATATTTCCTTTTTCACCATATCCCTCTATGGGCTTCCAAATATCACTTTGGAAATTCCACAAGAACAGTCTTAGCGAAAGCTTCTTGAGGGGAAAGCAGTAACTCTGAGATGAAATAAGAGGGCTCAAAACAGTTTCTCAGAAAGCTTCATTCCAGTTTTTCACGGAAGATATTTCCTTTTTCAGCAAAGTGCTCTATGGGCTTTCAAATATCACTTTCCAGATTCCACAAGACAGCCTTAGCGAAAGGATTCTTGAAGGGAACGCTGTAATTCCGTGAGATGAGTTAAGAGAAGACAAAGCAGTTTCTCAGACAACCTCTTTCCAGTTTTTACCTGAAGATATTTCCTTTTTCACGCTAGACCTCTTTGGGCTTCGAAATATCACTTTGCAAATTGCAGAAGAACAGTCTTAACGAAAGGCTTCTTGAAGGGAAAGCTGTAACTCTGTGAGATGAACTAACAGAACACAAAGAAGTTTCTCAGAAACCTTCTTTCCAGTTTTTAACAGAAGATATTTCATTTTTCACCATAGCCCTCTATGGCCTTCCAAATATCACTTTCCATATTCCAAAAGAACAGTTTTAACGAAAGGCTTCTTGAGGAGAAAGCTGTAACTCTGTGAGATGAATTAACAGAACAGAAAGCAGTTGCTCCGAAACTTCTTTCCAGTTTCTAACAGAAGATATTTCATTTTTCACCATAGCCATCTATGGGCTTCCAAATATCACTTTGTAAATTCCAAAAGAACAGTCTTAGACAAAGGCTTTTTTAGGGGAAACCTGTACCTACGTGAGATGAATTAACAGAACACAGTGCAGTTTTTCAGAAAGCTTCTTTCCAGTTTTTAACGGAAGATATTTCCTTTTTCACCATAGCCTTCTATGGGCTTCCAAATATCACTTTGCAAATTCCACAAGAACAGTCTTATCCAAAGTCTTCACGAGGGGAAAGCTGTAACTCTTTAAATGAATTAGCAGAACACAACGCAGTTTCTCAGAAAGCTTCTTTCCAGTTTTAACTGAAGATATTACCTTCTTCACCGTAGCCCTCTATGTGCTTCCAAATATCACTTTGCAAGTTCCACAAGAACAGCCTTAGCGAAAGGCTTCCTGAGGGGAAAGCTCTAACTTTGTAAAATGAATTAACAGAACCCAAAGCAGCTTCTCAGAAAGCTTCTTTCCAGTTTTTATCCTAAGATATTTCCTTTTTCACCGTAGCCCTCTAGGGACTTCCAAATATCACTTTCCAAATTCCACAAGAACAGTCTTTGCGAAAGACTTCTTGAGGGTAAAGAAATAACTCTGACATGAATTAACAGAACACAAAACACTTTCTCAGAAAGCTTCTTGACAGTTTTAAACGGAACATATTTCCCTTTTCAGCATAGCCCTCTATGTGCTTACAAATATCACTTTCCATATTCCACAAGTATAGTCTTAGCGAAAGGATTCTGAGGGGGAAGGCTGTAACTCTGTGAGTTGAACTAACAGAATACAAAGCATTTTGTCAGAAAGCTTCTTTCCAGTTTTTAAAGGAAGAAATTTCCTTTTTCATCATAGCCCTCTAAGGACCTTCAAATATCACTTTGCAAATTCCACAAGAACTGTCTTAGCGAAAGGCTTCTTGAGGGGAAAGCTGTAACTATGTGAGATGAATTAACGGAACATAAAGCAGTTCCTCAGAATGCTTCTTTTCAGTTTTTATCTTAGGATATTTCCTTTTTCACCATACACCACTAAGGGCTTCCAAATATCACATTGCAAATTCCCCAAGAACAGTCTTAGCAAAAGGCTTCTTGAGAGGAAAGCTGTAACTCTGTGAGAAGAATGAACAGAACACAAAGCAGTTTCTCAGACAGCTTCTTTCCAGTATTTAACTGAAGATATTTCCTTTTTCACCGTAGCCCCCTGTGGACTTCCAAATATCACTTTCGAAATTCCACCAGAACAGCCTTAGCGAAAGGCTTCTTGAAGGAAAGCTGTAATTCTTTGAGATGTATTAACAGAACACAAAGCAGTTTCTCAGAAAGCTTCTTTGCAGTTTTTAACGGAAGGTATTTCCTTTTTCACCGTAGCCCTCTATGGGCTTCCAAATATCACTTTGCAAATTCCACAAAACAGTCTTAGCATAAGGGTTATTGAGGTGAAAGCTGCAACTGTTTGAGATGAATTAACAGAACACAAAGCAGTTTCTCAGAAAGCTTCTTTTCAGTTTTTAACGGAAGATATTTCCTTTTTCATCATAGCCATCTATCGGCTTCTAAATATCACTTGGCAAATACCACAAGAACAGTCTTAACGAAAGGCTTTTTTAGGGGAAAGCTTTAACTCTGTGAGATGAATTAACAGAACACAAAGCAGTTTCTCAGACAGCTTCTTTCCAGTTTTTAAATGAAGATATTTCTTTTTTTACCCTAGCCCTCTATGGGCTTCCAAATATCACTTTGCAAATTCCACAAGAACAGTCTTAGCGAAAGGCTTCTTGAAGGGAAAGCTGAAACTCTTTGAGATGAATTAACAGAACACAAAGTTTTTTCTCAGAAAGCTTCTTTCAAGTTTGTAACTAAAGATATTTCCTTTTTCACCATAGACCTCTATTGGCTTCCAAATATTACTTTCCAAATGCACAAGAACAGCCTTAGCGAAAGGCTTCTTGAAGGGAAAGCTGTAACTCGGTGAGATGATTTAACAGAACCCAAAGGAGTTTCTCAGAAAGCTTCTTTCCAGTTTTTAACGGAAGATATTTCCTTTTTCACCATAGCCCTCTAAGGGCTTCCAAATATCACTTTGCAAATTCCACAAGAACAGCCTTAGCGAAAGGCTTCTTGAAGGGAGAGTTGAAACTCTGTGAGTTGAATTAACAGAGCACAAAGTAGTTTCTCAGAAATCTTCTTTACAGTACTTAACGGAAGATATTTCATTTTTCACCATAGCCCTCCATGGGCTTCCAAATATCACTTTGCAAATTCCACAAGAACAGCCTTAGCGAAAGGTTTCTTGAAGGGAAAGGTGTAACTCTGTGAGATGAATTAACAGAGCACCAAGCAGTTTCTCAGAAAGCTTCTTTCCAGTTTTTAACTGAAGATGTTTCCTGTTTCACCAGAGCCCTCTATGGGCCTCCAAATATGACTTTGCCAATTCCACAAGAAAAGCCTTAACGAAAGACTTCTTGAAAGGAAAGCTGTAACTCTGTGACATGAATTAACAGAACACAAAGCAGTTTCTCAGAATGCTTTTTTTCAGTTTTTAACTTAGGATATTTCCTTTTTCACCGTAGCCCTCTATGGGCTTCCAAATAACCCTTTGCAAATTCCACAAGAACCGTATTAGCGAAAGGCTTCTTGAGAGGAAAGCAGTACCTCTGTGAGATGGATTAACAGAACACAAAGCAGTTTCTCAGACAGCTTCTTTCCAGTTTTTAATGGAAGATATTGCCTTTTTCACCATAGCCCTATATGGGCTTCCAAATATCACTTTGCAAATTCCACAAGAACAGCCTTAGCGAAAGACTTTTTTAAGGGAAATCTGAATCTCTGTGAGATGAATTAACAGAACACAAAGCAGTTTCTCAGAATGCTTCTTTTCACTTTTTATCTTAGAATACTTCCTTTTTCCCGTAGCCCTCTAAGGGCTTCCAAATATCACTTTGCAAATTCCGCAAGAACAGTCTCAGCAAAAGAGTTCTTGAGGGCAAAGCAGTAACTCTGTGAGATGAATTAACAGAACACAAAGCAGTTTCTCAGAAAGCTTCTTTCCTGTTTTTAACTGAAGATACTTCCTTTTTCATCATAGCCCTCTATGGGCTTCCAAATATCACTTTCCAAACTCCACAAGAACAGCCTTAGGGACAGGCTTCTTGAATGGAAAGCTGTAACTCTGTGAGATGAATTAACCCAACACTAAGGAGTTTCTCACAAAGCTTCTTTCCAGTGTTTTACGAAAGATATTTCCTTTTACACCATAGCCCTCTATGGACTTACAAATATCACTTTGCAAATTCCACAAAAACAGTCTGATCGACAGACTTCTTGAAGGGAAAACTTGAAATCTGTGAGATGAATTAACAGAACACAAAGCAGTTTCTCAGAAATCATATTTCCGGTTTTTAACGGAAGATATTACTATTTCACCCTAGCACTCTAGGGGCTTCCAAATACCACTTTGCAAATTCCACAAGAACAATCTTTGCGAAAGGTTTCTTGAAGGGAAAGCAGTAACACTGTGAGATGAATTAACAGAACACAAAGCAGTTTCTGAAAAAGCTTCTGTCCAGTTTTTAAATGAAGATATTTACCTTTTGACCATAGCCCTCTATGGCCCCCAAATATCACTTTGCAAATTCCACAAGAACAGTCTTATCGAAAGTCTTCTCGAGGGGAAAGCTGTAACTCTGTAAATGAATTAGCAGAACACAACGCAGTTTCTCAGAAAGCTTCTTTCCAGTTTTTAACTGAAGATATTTCCTTCTTCACCGTAGCCCTCTATGGGCTTCCAAATATCACTTTGCAAGTTTCACAAGAACAGCCTTTGCGAATGTCTTCTTGAGGGGAAAGCTCTAACTCTGTGAAATGAATTAACAGAACACAAAGCAGCTTCTCAGAAAGCTTCTTTCCAGTTTTTATCCTAAGATATTTACTTTTTCACCATAGCCCTCTATGGACTTCTAAATATCACTTTCCAAATTCCACAAGAACAGTCTTAGTGAAAGGATTCTTGAGGGGAAAGCTGCAACTCCGTGTCATGAATTAACAGAACACAAAGCAGTTTCTCAGAAAGCTTCTTTCCAGTTTTTAACGGAACATATTTCCTTTTTCACCACAGCCCTCTATGGGCTTCCAAATATCACTTTTTGAATTCCACAAGAACAGCCTTAGCGAAAGGCTTCTTGAAGGTAAAGCTGTAACTCTGTGAGATGAATTAACAGAACACAAAGCAGTTTCTCAGAAATCTTCTTTACAGTTTTCAACAGAAGATCTTTCCTTTTTCACCATAGCCCTCTATGGGCTTCCAAATATAACTTTGCATATTCCACAAGAACAGCCTTAGCGAAAGGCTTATTGAAAGGAAAGATGTAACTCTGTGAGATGAATTAACAGAGCACAAAGCAGTTTCTCAGAAATCTTCTTTCCAGTTTTTTCGGAAGATATTTCCTTTTTCACCATAGCCCTCTATAGGCTTCCAAATATCACTTTGCGAATTCCACAAGAGCAGTCTTAGCGAAAGGCTTCTTTAGGGGAAAGCTGTAACTCTGTGAGATGAATTAACAGAACACAAAGCAGTTTCTCAGAAAGCTTCTTTTAATTTTTTTTCTTAGGATACTTCCCTTTTCCCCATAGCCCTCTATGGGTTTCCAAATATCACATTGCAAATTTCAAAAAAAACAGTCTTAGTGAACGGTTTCTTGAGAAGAAAGCTGTAACTCTGTGAGATGTATTAACAGAAAACAAAGCAGTTTCTCAGAAAGCTTCTTTCCACTTTTTAAGGGAAGATATTGCATTTTCACCGTAGCCCGCTATGGGCTTCCAAGTATCACTTTGCGAATTCCACAATTACAGTCTAAGCGAAATGCTTCTTGAGGGGATAGCTGTAACTCTGTGAGATGAATTATCGCAAAACAAAGCATTTTCTCAGAAATCTGCTTTACAGTTTTTAACAGAAGATATTTCCTTTTTCACCATAGCCCTCTATGGTCTTCCAAATACCACTTTGCAAATTCCACAAGAACAGTCTTAGCAAATGGCTTCTTGTGGGGAAAGCTGTAACTGTGTGAGATAAATCAACAGAACACAGAGCAGTTTCTCAGAAAGCGTCTTTTCAGTTTTTAACTGAAGATATTTCCTTTTTCACACTAGCCCTCTATGGGCTCCCAAAGATCACTTTGCAAATTCCACAAGAAAAGTCTTAGCGAAAGGCTTCTTTAGGGGAAAGCTGTAACTCTGTGAGTTGAATTAACAGAACACAAAGCAGCTTCTCAGAAAGCTTCTTTCCAGTTTTTAACTGAAGATATTTCCTTTTACACCGTAGCCCCCTATGGGCTTCCAAATATCACTTTGCAAATTCCACAAGAAGAATCTTTGCGAAAGGCTTCTTGAAGGGAAAGCTCTAACTCTGGGAGATGAAATAACAGAACACAAAACAGATTCTGAGAAAGCTTCTTTCCACTTTTTAACAGAGAATATTTCCTTTTTCACCATAGCCCTCTATGGCCTTCCAAGTACCACTTTGCAAATTCCACGAGAACAATCTTATCGAACGGATTCTTGAGGCGAAGGATGTATCTCTGTGAGATGAATTAACAGAACACAACGCAGTTTCTCAGAAAGCTTCCTTCCAATTTTTAATGGAAGATAATTCCTTTTTCAAAATAGCCCTCTTTGGGCTTCCAAATATCACTTTGCAAATTCCACAAGAACAGTCTTATGGAACGTCTTCTTGAGGGAAAAGCTGTAACTCTGTTAGATGAATTAGCAGAATACAACGCAGTTTCTCAGAAAGCTTCTTTCCAGTTTTTAACTGAAGATATTTCCTTTTTCACCATAGCCCTCTAGGGGCTTCGAAATCTCACTTTGCCAATTCCAATAGAACAGTCTTAGCAAAAGGCTTCTTGAGGGGAAAGCTGTAACTCTGTGAGAAATATTAACAGAACACAAAGCAGTTTGTCAGAAGGCTCCTTTACAGTTTTTAACGGAAGACATTTCCTTTTTCACCATAGACCTCTATGGGCTTCCAAATATCACTTTTCAAATTCCAGAAGAACAGTCTTATTGAAAGGTTATTGTGGGGAAAGCTGTAACTCTGTGAGATAAATTAAGTGAACACAACGCAGTTTCTCAGAAAGGTTCCTTCCCGTTTTTAAGTGAAGATATTTCCTTTTTCACCGTAGCCCTCTATGGGCCTCCAAATATCACTTTGCAAATTCCACAAGAACAGTCTTTGCGAAAGGCTTCTTGAGGGGAAAGCTGTGACTGTGTGAGATAAATTAACAGAACACAATGCAGTTTCTCGGAAATCTTCTGTCCAGTTTTTAACGGAAGATATTTCCTTTTCCACCGTAGCCCTCTATGGTCTTCCAAATATCACTTTGCAAATCACACAAGAACAGTCTGAGCGAAAGGCTTCTTGAGGGGAAAACTGTAACTCCCTGAGATGAATTAACAGAACACAAAGCAGTTTCTCAGAAAGTTTCTTTTAAGTTTTTAACTGAAGATATTTCGTTTTTCACCATAGCCCTCTAAGGGCTTCCAAATATCACTTTGCAAATTTCACAAGAAGAGTCGTAGTGAATGGCTTCTTGAGGGGAAAGCTGTAACACTGTGAGATGAACTAACAGAACACAAAGCAGTTTTTCAGAAAGCGTCTTTCAGTTTTTAACTGAAGATATTTCCTTTTTCACCATAGCCCTCTATGGGCTTCCAAATATCACTTTGCAAATTCCACAAGAAGAGTCTTACCGAAAGGCTTCTTCAGGCGAAAGCTGTAACTCTCTGAGATGAACTATCAGAACACAAAGCAGTTTCTCAGAGAGCTTCCGTTCGGTTTTTAACTGAAGATATTTCCTTTTCCACCATAGCCCCCTATGGGATTCCAAGTTTCGTTTTTCAAATTCCACAAGAACAGTCTTAGTGAACGGCTTCTTCAGAGGAAAGCTGTAACTCTGTGAGATGAATTAACAGAACACAAAACAGTTTCTCAGAAAGCTTCTTTCCAGTTTTGAACGGGAGATATTTCCTTCTTCACCATAGCACTCTATGGGCTTCCAAATATCACTTTGCCAATTCCACAAGAACGGCCTTAGCAAAAGGCTTCTTGAATTGAAAGCTGTAACTCTGTGAGATGAACTAACACAACACAAAGCAGTTTCTCAGAAATTTTCTCTTCGGTTTTTATCTTAGGATATTTCCATTTTTACCATAGCCCTCTATGAGCTTCCAAATATCACTTTGCAAATTCCACAAGAACAGTGTTATCGAAAGTCTTCTGTAGGGTAAAGCTGAAACTCTGTGAGATATGTTAACAGAACATACGGCAATTTCTCAGAAAGCTTCCTTCAAGAGTTTAATGGAAGATATTTCCTTTTTCACCATGGCCCTCTATGGGCTTCCAAATATTATTTTTTAAATTCCACAAGAACAGTCTTAGCAAAAGGCTTCTTGAGGGAAAGCTGTAACTCTGTGAGATGAATTAACAGAACAGAAAGCAGGTTCTCAGAAATCTTCTTTCCAGTTTTTAACGGAAGATATTTCCTTTTTCACAATAGCCTTCTATGGGCTTCCAAATATCACCTTGCAAATTCCACAAGAACAGTCTTAGTGAAAGGCTTCTGGAGGGGAAAGCTCTAATTCGGTGAGATGTATTAACAGAAAACACGCCAGTTTCTCAGAAAGCTTCTTTCCCCTTTTTAACAGGAGATATTTCCTTTTTCACCATAGCCCTCTGTGGGTTACCAAATATGAATTTGCAAATTGCGCAAGAAGAGTCGTAGTGAACGGCTTCTTGGGGGAAAGCTGTAACTCTGTGAGATGAATTAACAGAAAACAAAGCAGTTTCTCAGAAAGCTTCTTTTCGGTTTTTAACGGAAGATATTCCCTTTTTCACCATAGCCCTCTATGGGCTTCGAAATTTCTCTTTGCAAATTCCACAAGAACAGTCTTAGCGAAAGCGTTCTGCAGGGACAAGCTGTAACTCTGTGAGATGAATTAACAATACACAAAGCAGTTTCTCAGAAAGCTTCTCTTCAGTTTTTATATTACGATATTTCCTTTTTCACCACAGCCTTCTAAGGGCTCCAAATATCACTTTGCAAATTCCACAAGAACAGACTTAGCGAAAGGCTTCTTGAAGGGAAAGCTGTAACACTGTGAGTTGAATTAAGAGAACACGAAGTAGTTTCTCAGAAAGATTCTTTCCAGTTTTATACTGAAGGTATTTCCTTTTTCACCATAGTCCTCTATGGGCTTCCAATATCACTTTGCAAATTTCACAGGAACAGTCGTAGTGAACGGTTTCTTGAGGGTAAAGCTGTAACTGTGTGAGATGAACTAACAGAACACAAGGCAGTTTCTCAGAAAGCTTCTTTTCGATTTTTATCTTTGGTTATTTCCATTTTCACCATAGCCATCTATGGGCTTCCAAATATCACTTTGCAAATTCCACAAAAACAGCCTTAGCGACAGGCTTCCTGAGGGGAAAGCTGTAACTCTGTGAGTTGATTTAACAGAAAACAAAGTAGTTGCTCAGAAAGCTTCTTTTCAGTTTTTATCTTAGGGTATTTCCTTTTTTACTATAGTCCTCTAAGGGTTTCGAAATATCACTTTGCAAATTCCACAAGAACAGTCTTAACCAAAGACTTCTGGAGGGGAAAGCTAAAACTCTGTGAGATGAATTAACAGAACACAAAGCAGTTTCTCAGGAAGCTTCTTTCCAATTTTTTAACTGAAGTTATATCCTTTTTCACCATAGCCCTCTAAGGGCTTCCAAATATCTCTTTGCAAATTCGACAAGAACAGCTTTAGTGAAAGGCTTCTTGAGGGGAAAGCTGGAACACTGTGAGATGAATTAACAGAACACAAAGCAGTTTCTCAGGAAGCTTCTTTCCAATTTTTTAACTGAAGGTATATCCTTTTTCACCATAGCCCTCTAAGGGCTTCGAAATATCTCTTTGCAAATTCGACAAGAACAGTCTTAGTGAAAGGCTTCTTGAGGGGAAAGCTGGAACACTGTGAGATGAATTAACAGAACACAAAGCAGCTTCTCAAAAAGCTTGTTTTCAGTTTTTATCTTACGCTATTTCCTTTTTCACCATAGCCCTCTGTGGGCTTCCAAATATCACTTTGCAAATTCCACAAGAAGAGTCTTAGCGAAAGGCTTCTTGAAGGAAAGCTGTAACTCTGTGAGATGAATTAACAGAAAACAAAGCAGTTTCTCAGAAAGCTTCTTTCCAGTTTTTACCTGAAGATATTTCCTTTTTCACCATAGCCCTCTATGGGCTTCCAAATATCACTTTGCAAATCCCACAAGAACAGACTTAGCGAAAATCTTCTTGTGGGAAAAGCTGTAACTCTGTGAAATGAATTAACAAATACAAAGGAGTCTCTCAGAAAGCTTCTTTCCAGATTTTAATTGAAGATATTTCCTTTTTCACCATAACCCTCTATGGGCTTCCAAATATCACTTTGCAAATTCCACAAGAACCGTCTTAGCGAAAGGCTTCTTGAGGGGAAAGCTGTAACCCTGTGAAATCAACTAACAGAATACAAAGCAGTTTCTCAGAAAGCTTCTTTTTCTGTTTTTATCTTAAGATATTTCCTTTTTCACCATAGCCCTCTATGGGCTTACAAATATCACGTTGCAAATTCCACAAGAACAGTCTTAGTGAAAGGCTTCTAGAGGGGACAGCTGTAACTCGGTGAGGTGTATTACACCAGCACACGGCAGTTTCTCAGAAAGCTTCTTTCGAGTTTTTAACTGAAGATGTTTCTTTTTTCAACACAGCCCTCTATGGGCTTCCAAGTATCACTTTGCAATACTCTGGTTTCTCTTAAGATCGTATAAATCTTTCGCCTTTTACCAAATATCACTTTGCAAATTCCACAAGAACAGTCTTAGGGAAAGGCTTCTGGACGGGAAAGCTGTAACTCTGTAAGGTAAATTAACAGAACACAAGGCAGTTTCTCATACAGCTTCTTTCCAGTTTTTATCTGAAAATATTTCCTTTTTCACCATACCCCTCTATGGGCTTCCAAATATCACATTGCAAATCGCACAAGAACAGTCATAGCGAAAGGCTTCTTGAGGGGAAAGCTGTAATTGGTGAGGTGCATTAACAAAACACACGGCAGTTTCTCAGAAAGCTTCTTTCCAGTTTTTAACGGAAGATATTTCCTTTTTCACCATAGCCCTCTATGGGCTTCAAAATATCACTTTGCAAGTTCCACTAGAACAGCCTTAGCGAACGGCTTCTTGAGGGGAAAGCTGTAACTCGGTGGATGTATTAACAGAACACAGGGCAGTTCCTCTGAAAGCTTCATTCCCGTTTTTAACGGAAGATATTTTCCTTTTCACCATAGCCCTCTATGGGTTTGCAAATATCAATTTGCAAATTTCACAACAATAGTCTTAGTGGGGCACCTTGACGGCAAAACTGAAACTCTGTGAGTTGAACTAACAGAACACAAAGCAGTTTTGCAGAAAGCTTCTTTTCGATTTTATCTTAGGATATTTCCATTTTCACCATATCACTCTATGGACATCCTAATATCACCTTGCAAATTCCACAAGAACAGTCTTAGGGAAAGGCTTCTGGAGGGGAAAGCTGTAACTCTCTTAGATGAATTAACAGAACACAAAGCAGGTTCTCAGAAAGCTTCTTTTCAGTTTTTAACTGAAGTAATTTCCTTTTTCACCGTACCCCTCTATAAGCTTCCAAATATCACTTTGAAATCCCTCAAGAACAGTCTTAGCAAAAGGCTACTTTAGGGGAAAGGTGTAACTCGGTGAGGTGTATTAACAGAACACACGACATTTTCTCAGAAAGCTTCTTTCCAGTTTTGAACGGAAGATATTTTTTTTATCACCATAGCCCCCTACCGGATTCCAAATATCACTTTGCAAATTCCACAAGAACAGTCTTAGCGAAAGGCTTCTGCAGGGGAAAGCTATAACTCTGTGAGATGAACTAACAGAACACAAAGCAGTTTCTCAGAAAGCTCCTTTACGGTTTTTAACTGAAGATATTTCCTTTTCCACCATAGCCCTCTATGGGATTCCAAATTTCATTTTTCAAATTCCACAAGAACAGTCTTAGTGAACGGCTACTTGAGGGGAAAGCTGTAACTCTGTGAGATGAATTAACAGAACACAAAGCAGTTTCTCAGAAAGATTCTCTTCGGTTTTTATCTTAGGATATTTCCATTTTCACCATAGCCCTCTATGGGCTTCCAAATATCACTTTGCAAATTCCACAAGAACAGTGTTACCGAAAGTCTTCTGTAGGGGAAAGCTGTATCTCTGTGAGATATGTTAACAGAACATACGGCAGTTTCTCATAAAGCTTCTTTTAAGATTTTAACGGAAGATATTTCCTTTTTCACCTTAGCTCTCTAAGGGGTTCAAAATATTAATATGCATATTTCACAAGAATAGTCTTAGTGAACGGCTTCTTGAGGGAAAGCTGAAACTCTGTGAGATTAACTAACAGAACACAAAGCAGTTTGTGAGAAAGATTGTTTTCGGTTTTTAACGGAAGATATTTCCTTTTTCACCATAGCCCTCTATGGGCTTCCAAATATCATTTGCAAATTCCACAAGAACAGTCTTAGCGAAACGCTTCTTGAGGGAAAGCTGTAACTCTGTGAGATGAAATAACAGAACACAAAGCAGTTTCTCAGAAATCTTCTTTCCAGTTTTTAACGGAAGATATTTCCTTTTTCACAATAGCCTTCTATGGGCTTCCAAATATCACCTTGCAAATTCCAGAAGAACAGTCTTAGCGATATGCTTCTAGAGGGAAAAGCTGTAACTCTGTGAGATGAATGAACAGAACACAAAGCAGTTTCTCAAAAAGCTTCTTTTCAGTTTTTATCTTAGAATATTTCCTTTTTCAAGATAGCTTTGTATGGGCTTCCAAATATCAATTTGCAAATTTCACAAGAACAGTCTTAGTGAATGGCTTCTGGAGGTGAAAGCTGTAACTCTGTGAGATGAATTAACAGAACACAAAGCAGTTTCTCAGAAAGCTTCTTTTCAGTTTTTATCTTAGGATATTTCCTTTTTCACCATAGCCCTCTATGGGCTTCCAAATATCACTTTGCAAATCCCACAAGAACAGACTTAGCGAAAATCTTCTTGTGGGAAAAGCTGTAACGCAGTGAGATGTATTAACAGAACACACGGCAGTATCTCAGAAAATTTCTTTCCAGTTTTTAACTTAGGATATTTCTTTTTTCACCGTAGCCCTCTATGGGCTTTCAATTATCACTTTTGTAATTTCACAAGAACAGTCTTAGTGAACGACTTCTTGAGGGGAAAGCTGTAACCCTGTGAAATGAAGTAACAGAACACAAAGCAGTTTCTCAGAAACCTTCTTTTTCAGTTTTTATCTTAGGATATTTCCTTTTTCACCATAGCCCTCTATGGGCTTACAAATATCATTTTGCAAATTCCAGAAGAACAGACTTAGCTTCTGGAGGGGAAAGCGGTAACTCGGTGAGATATATTAACAGAACACACGGCAATTTCTCCGAAAGCTTCTTTCCAGTTTTTTTACGGAAGATAATTCCTTTTTCACCACAACCCTCTATGGGTTTCTAAATATCAATATGCAAATTTCACAAGAACAGTCTTAGTGGACTGCCTTTTGAGCGGAAAGCTGAAACTCTGTGGGATGAACCAACAGAACACAATGCAGTTTCTCAGAAATCTTCTTTTCGGTTTTTAACGGAAGATATTTCCTTTTTCACCATAGCCCTCTAGGGTCTTCCAAATATCACTTTGCAAATTCCACAAGAACAGACTTAGCGAAAGGCTTCTTGAGGGAAAGTTGTAACTCTCTGAGATGAATTGACAGAACACAAAGCAGTTTCTCAGAAATCTTCTTTCCAGTTTTTAATGGAAGATATTTCCTTTTTCACCATAGCCCTCTATGGGCTTCCAAATATCACTTTGCAAATTCCACAAGAACAGGCTTATCGAAAGTCTTCTTGAGGCGAAGGCTGTAACTCTGTGAAATGAATTAACAGAATACAAAGGAGTCTCTCAGAAAACTTCTTTCCAGGTTTTAATTGAAGAGATTTCCTTTTTCACCATAGCCCTCTATGGGCTTCCAAATATCACTTTGCAAATACCACAAGAACAGTCTTAGCGAAAGGCTTCTTGAGGGGAAAGCTGTAACTCTGTGTGATAAATTAACAAAACACAAAGCAGTTTCTCAAAAAGCTTCTTTCCAGTTTTTAACTGAAGATATTTCGTTTTTCACCATAGCCCTCAAAGGGCTTCCAAATATCACTTTGCACATCCAACAAGAACAGTCTTAGCGAAAGACTTCTAGAGGGGAAAGCTGTAACTCTGTGAGATGAATTAACAGAACACAAAGCAGTTTTTCAGAAAGCTTCTTTCCAGTTTTTAACGGAAGATATTTCCTTTTTAACCATAGCCTTGTATGGGCTTCCAAATATCACTTTGCAAATTCCACAACAACAGCCTTAGCGAAAGGCTTCTTGAGGGGAAAGCTGTAACTCTTGAGTCGAATTGACAGAACACAAAGCAGTTTTTCAGAAAGCTTCTTTTCAGTTTTTATCTTAGGCTATTTCCTTTTTCACCATAGCCCTCTAGGGGCATCCAAATATCACTTTGCAAATTCCACAAGAACAATCTTAGTTAACGGCTTCTTGAGGGGAAAGCTGTAACTCTGTGTGATGATTTAACAGAACACGAAGCAGTTTCTCAGAAATCTTTCCAGTTTTTAACGGAAGATATTTCCTTTTTCACCATAGCCCTCTATGGGCTTCCAAATATCACTTTGCAAATTACACAAGAACAGGCTTATCGAAAGTCTTCTTGAGGCGAAAGTTGTAACTATGTGAAATGAATTATCAAAATACAAAGGAGTCTCTCAGAAAACTTCTTTCCAGTTTTTAATTGAAGATATTATCTTTTTCACCATAGCCCTCTATGGGCTTCCAAATATCACTTTGCAAATACCACAAGAACAGTCTTAGCGAAAGGCTTCTTGAGGGAAAGTTGTAACTCTCTGAGATGAATTGACAGAACACAAAGCAGTTTCTCAGAAATCTTCTTTCCAGTTTTTAATGGAAGATATTTCCTTTTTCACCATAGCCCTCTATGGGCTTCCAAATATCACTTTGCAAATTCCACAAGAACAGGCTTATCGAAAGTCTTCTTGAGGCGAAGGCTGTAACTCTGTGAAATGAATTAACAAAATACAAAGGAGTCTCTCAGAAAACTTCTTTCCAGGTTTTAATTGAAGAGATTTCCTTTTTCACCATAGCCCTCTATGGGCTTCCAAATATCACTTTGCAAATACCACAAGAACAGTCTTAGCGAAAGGCTTCTTGAGGGGAAAGCTGTAACTCTGTGTGATAAATTAACAAAACACAAAGCAGTTTCTCAAAAAGCTTCTTTCCAGTTTTTAACTGAAGATATTTCGTTTTTCACCATAGCCCTCAAAGGGCTTCCAAATATCACTTTGCACATCCAACAAGAACAGTCTTAGCGAAAGACTTCTAGAGGGGAAAGCTGTAACTCTGTGAGATGAATTAACAGAACACAAAGCAGTTTTTCAGAAAGCTTCTTTCCAGTTTTTAACGGAAGATATTTCCTTTTTAACCATAGCCTTGTATGGGCTTCCAAATATCACTTTGCAAATTCCACAACAACAGCCTTAGCGAAAGGCTTCTTGAGGGGAAAGCTGTAACTCTTGAGTCGAATTGACAGAACACAAAGCAGTTTTTCAGAAAGCTTCTTTTCAGTTTTTATCTTAGGCTATTTCCTTTTTCACCATAGCCCTCTAGGGGCATCCAAATATCACTTTGCAAATTCCACAAGAACAATCTTAGTTAACGGCTTCTTGAGGGGAAAGCTGTAACTCTGTGTGATGATTTAACAGAACACGAAGCAGTTTCTCAGAAATCTTTCCAGTTTTTAACGGAAGATATTTCCTTTTTCACCATAGCCCTCTATGGGCTTCCAAATATCACTTTGCAAATTACACAAGAACAGGCTTATCGAAAGTCTTCTTGAGGCGAAAGTTGTAACTATGTGAAATGAATTATCAAAATACAAAGGAGTCTCTCAGAAAACTTCTTTCCAGTTTTTAATTGAAGATATTATCTTTTTCACCATAGCCCTCTATGGGCTTCCAAATATCACTTTGCAAATACCACAAGAACAGTCTTAGCGAAAGGCTTCTTGAGGGGAAAGCTGTAACTCTGTGTGATAAATTAACAAAACACAAAGCAGTTTGTCAAAATCTTCTTTCCAGTTTTTAACTGAAGATATTTCCTTTTTCACCATAGCCCTCAATGGGCTTCCAAATATCACTTTGCACATCCAACAAGAACAGTCTTCGCGAAAGACTTCTAGAGGGGAAAGCTGCAACTCTGTGAGATGAATTAACAGAACACGAAGCAGTTTTTCAGAAAGCTTCTTTCCAGTTTTTAACGGAAGATATTTCCTTTTTAACCATATCCTTGTATGGGCTTCCAACTATCACTTGGCAAATTCCACAAGAACAGTCTTAACGAAAGGCTTCTCGAGGGGAAAGCTGAAACTCTGTGAGATGAATTAACAGAAAAGAAAGCAGTTTCTCAGAAAGCTTGTTTTCTGTTTTTATCTTAGGATATTTCCTTTTTCACCATGGTCTCTATGGGTTTCCAAATATCTCTTTGCATATCCCACAAGAACAGTCTTAAGGAAAGGCTTCTTGAGGGGAAAGCTGTAATTCTGTGAGATGAATTAACAGAACACAAAGCAGTTTCCCAAAAAGCTTCTTTCCAGTTTTTAACGGGAGATATTTCATTTTCCACCGTAGCCCTCTATGGGCTTCCAAATATCACTTTCCAAATTTCACAAGAACAGTCTTAGTGAACGTATTCTTGGGGGGAAAGCTGTAACTCTTTTAGATGAACTAACAGAAAACAAATTAGTTTATCAGAAAGCTTCTTTTCGGTTGTTATCTTAGTATAATTCCTTTTTCACCATAGCCCTCTATGGGCTTCCAAATATCACTTTGCAAATTACACAAGAACAGCCTTCGCGAAAGTCTTCTTGACGGGAAAGCTGTAAATCTGTGATTGAATTAGCAGAACACAAAGACGTTTCTCAGAAAGCTTCTTTCCAGTTTTTAACGGAAGTGATTTCCTTTCTCACAATAGCCCTCTATGGGCTTCCAAGTATCACTTCATAAATTCCACAAGAACAGTCTTAGTGTAAGGCTTCTTGAGGGGAAAGTGGTAACTCTGTGGGATGAATTAACAGAACACAAAGCAGTTTCTCAGAAAGCTTCTTTCCAGTTTTTAACTGAAGATATTTCCTTTTTGACCATATACCTCTACGGGCTTCCAAATATCACTTTGTAAATTCCGCAAGAAGAGTCTTAGTGAAAGACTTTTTGAGAGGAAAGCTGTAAGTCTGTGAGATGAATTAACAGAACACAAAGCCGTTTCTCAGAAAGCTTCTTTCCAGTTTTTAACGGAAGTGATTTCCTTTTTCACAATAGCCCGCTACGGGCTTACAAATATCATATTGCAAATTACACAAGAACAGTTTTAGCGAAAGGCTTTTTGAGGGGAACACTGTAGATCTGTGAGATGAATTAAGAGAACACAATGCAGTGTCTCAAAAAGTTTCTTTCCAGTTTTTAACTGAAGATATTTCCTTTTTAACCGTAGCCCTCTGTGGGCTTCCAATTATCACTTTGCAAATTCCACAAGAACAGTCTTAGCGAAAGGCTTCTTTAGAGGAAAGCTATAATTCTGTAAGATGATATAACAGAACATATAGCAGTTTCTGAAAAAGCTTCCTTTCAGTTTTCATCTTAGGGTATTTACTTTTTTACCATAGCCCTGTATGGACTTCCAAATATCACTTTTTAAATTCCACAAGAACAGTCTTAGTGAAAGGCTATTTAAAGGGAAAGCTGTAACACTGTGAGATGAATTAACAGAACACATAGCATTCTCCCAGAAATCTTCTTTCCTGTTTTTAACTGAAGAAAATTCCTTTTTCACCAAAGTCCTCTATGGGCTTCCAAATATCACTTTTCAAATCCCACAAGAGCAGTCTTAGCGAAAGTCTTCTTGAGGGGAAAGCTGTAACTCTGTGAGATGAATTAACAGAAGACAAGACAGTTTCTCAGAAAGCTCCTTTCCAGTTTTCAACGGAAGATATTTCCTTTTTCACCATAGCTCTCTATGGGCTTCCAAATATCACTTTGCAAATTTCACAAGGAGAGTCTTAGTGAACGGCCCCTGGAGAGGAAAGCTGTAACCCTGTGAGATGAACTAACAGAACACAAAGTAGTTTGTCCGAAAGCTTCTTATCGGTTTTTATCTTGAGATATTTCCATTTTCACCATAGCCCTCTATGGGCTTCCAAAAATCACTTTGCGAATTCCAAAAGAACAGCCTTAGGCAAAAGCTTCTTGAGGAGAAAGCTGTAAATTTGTGAGTTGAATTAACAGAACACAAAGTAGTTTCTCAGAAAGCTTCTTTTCGGTTTTTAACTTAGGATATTTCCTTTTCCACCATAGCCCTCTATGGGCTTCCAAATATCACTTTGCAAATTCCATAAGAACACTCTTAGCGAAAGGCTTCATGAGGGGAAAGCTGTAACTCTGTGAGATGAATTAACAGAACACAAAGCCGTTTCTCAGAAAGCTTCTTCCCAGTTTTAATCGGATGAGATTTCCTTTTTCACCATAGCCCTCTATGGGCTTCCAAATATCACTTTGCGAATTTTACAAGAACAGTCTTAGTGAAAGGCTTCTTGAGGGGAATGCTGTAACTCTGTGAGATGAATTAAGAGAACAAAAGTTCGTTTCTCAGAAAGCTTCTTTCCAGTTCTTAACTGAATATATTTCCTTTTTCTCCATAGCCCTCTAGGGGCTTCGAAATATCACTTTGCAAATTCCACAAGAACAGTCTCACCGAAAAGCTTCTTGAGGGGAAAGCTGTAACTCTGTGAGATGAATTAACAGAATGCAATGCAGTTTCTCAGAGCTTCTTTCCCCTTTTAACAGAAGAGATTTCCTTTTTCACCATAGCCCTCTATGGGCTTCCAAATATCACTTTGCAAATTCCACAAGAACAGTCTTAGCGAAAGGCTTCTTGAGGGGAAATCTGTAACCCTGTAAGATGAAATAACAGAACACAAAGCAGTTTTTCAGAAAGCTTACTTCCAGTTTTTAACGGAAGATATTTCCTTTTTCACCATGTCCCTCTATGGGCTCCAAATATCACTTTGCAATTTAAACAAGAACAGCCTGAGCGAAAGGCTTCTTGAGGGGAGAGCTGTAACTCTGTGAGATGAATTAACAGAACACAAAGAAGTTTCTTCGAAATCTTTTTTCCAGTTTTTAATGGAAGATATTTCCTTTTTCACCATAGCCTTCTTTGGGCTTCCAAATATCATTTACAAGTTCCACAAGAACAGTCTTAGCGAAAGGTTTCCTGCGAAGAAATCTGTAACTTTGTGAGATGAATTAACAGAAAACAAAACAGTTTCTCAGAGAGATTCTTTCCAGTTTTAAACGGAAGATAATTCCTGTTTCACCATAGCCCTCTATGGGTTTCAAAATATCACTTTGTAAATTCCACAAGAACAGTCTTAGCGAAAGGCTTCTTGAGGGGAAAGCTCTGACTCTGTGAGATCAATTAACAGAACACATAGCATTCTCCCAGAAAGCTTCTTTCCTGTTTTTAACTGAAGAAAATTCCTTTTTCACCAAAGTCCTCTATGGGCTTCCAAATATCACTTTTCAAATCCCACAAGAGCAGTCTTAGCGAAAGTCTTCTTGAGGGGAAAGCTGTAACTCTGTGAGATGAATTAACAGAAGACAAGACAGTTTCTCAGAAAGCTCCTTTCCAGTTTTCAACGGAAGATTTTTCCTTTTTCACCATAGCTCTCTATGGGCTTCCAAATATCACCTTGCAAATTTCACAAGGAGAGTCTTAGTGAACGGCCCCTGGAGAGGAAAGCTGTTACCCTGTGAGATGAACTAACAGAACACAAAGTAGTTTGTCCGAAAGCTTCTTATCGGTTTTTATCTTGGGATATTTCCATTTTCACCATAGCCCTCTATGGGCTTCCAAAAATCACTTTGCGAATTCCAAAAGAACAGCCTTAGGCAAAAGCTTCTTGAGGAGAAAGCTGTAAATTTGTGAGTTGAATTAACAGAACACAAAGTAGTTTCTCAGAAAGCTTCTTTTCGGTTTTTAACTTAGGATATTTCCTTTTCCACCATAGCCCTCTATGGGCTTCCAACTATCACTTTGAAAATTCCACAAGAACAGTCTTAGCGAAAGGCTTCTTGAGGGGAAAGCTGTAACTCTGTGAGATGAATTAACAGAACAAAAAGCAGGTTCTCAGAACCATTCTTTCCAGTTTTTAACGGAAGATATTTCCTTTTTCACCATAGCCCTCTATGTGATTCCAAATATCATTTTGCAAATTCCACAAGAACAGTCTTAGGGAACGGCTTCTTCAGGGGAAAGCTGTAACTCTGTGAAATGAATTAACGAAACACAAAGCAGTTTCTCAGACAGCTTCTTTTCCGTTTTTATCTTAGGATAATTCCATTTTCAACATAGCACTCTAAGGGCTTCGAAATATTACTTTGCAAATTCCACAAGAAAGATTAGTCTCAGTGAACGGCTTCTTGAGGTTAAATCTGTAACTCTGTGAGATGAATTAACAGAAAACAAAGCAGTTTCTCAGAAACCTTCTTTCCAGTTTTTAACAGAAGATATTTCCTTTTTCACCATAGCCCTCTATGGACTTCAAAATATCACTTTGCAAATTCCACAACAACAGTCTTAGCGAAAGGCTTTTTGAAGGGAAAGCTGTAATTCTGTGAGATGACTCAGAAAGCTTCTTTTCGGTTTTCATCTTAGGATACTTCCATTATCCCCATAGCCCTCTATGGGCTTCGAAATATCACTTTGCAAATTTCACAAGAACAGTCCTAGTGAATGGCTTCTGGAGGTGAAAGCTGTAAGTCTGTCAGATGAATTAACAGAACCGAAAGCAGTTTCTCAGAAATCTTCTTTCAAGTTTTCAACGGAAAATATTACCTTTTTCACCATAGCCCTCTATGGGCTTCCAAATATCACTTTGCATATTCCACAAGAACTGTCTTAGGGAAAGGGTTCTTGAGAGAAAAGCTGTAACGCTGTGAGACAAATTAATGGAACACAAAGCAGTTTCTCAGAAAACTTCTTTCCCTTTATTACCAGAGGATACTTCCCTTTTCCCCATAGCCCTTTATGGGCTTCCAAATAACACTTCGCAAATTCCACAAGAACAGTCTTAGCGAAATATTTCTTGGGAAAGGCTTCTTGATGGGAAAATGTAACGCTCTCAGTTGAATTAACAAAACACAAAGCAGTTTCTCAGAAAGGTCCTTTTCAGTTTTTATCCTAGGATATTTCCTTTTTCACCATAGCCCTGTATGGGCTCCCAAATACCACTTCTCAAATTCCACAAGAACAGTCTTAGCGAAAGGCTTCTTCAGGGGAAAACTGTAACTCTGTGAGATGAATTAACAGAACCCAAAGCAGTCTCTCAGAAAGCTTCTTTCAAGTTTTTAACGGAAGATATTTCCTTTTTCACCAGAGCCCTCTAAGGTCTTCCAAATATCTCTTTGCAAATTCCACAAGAACAGTCTTAGCGAAAGGCTTCTTGAGGGGAAATCTGTAACCCTGTAAGATGAAATAACAGAACACAAAGCAGTTTTTCAGAAAGCTTACTTCCAGTTTTTAACGGAAGATATTTCCTTTTTCACCATGTCCCTCTATGGGCTCCAAATATCACTTTGCAATTTAAACAAGAACAGCCTGAGCGAAAGGCTTCTTGAGGGGAGAGCTGTAACTCTGTGAGATGAATTAACAGAACACAAAGAAGTTTCTTCGAAATCTTTTTTCCAGTTTTTAATGGAAGATATTTCCTTTTTCACCATAGCCTTCTTTGGGCTTCCAAATATCATTTACAAGTTCCACAAGAACAGTCTTAGCGAAAGGTTTCCTGCGAAGAAATCTGTAACTTTGTGAGATGAATTAACAGAAAACAAAACAGTTTCTCAGAGAGATTCTTTCCAGTTTTAAACGGAAGATAATTCCTGTTTCACCATAGCCCTCTATGGGTTTCAAAATATCACTTTGTAAATTCCACAAGAACAGTCTTAGCGAAAGGCTTCTTGAGGGGAAAGCTCTGACTCTGTGAGATCAATTAACAGAACACATAGCATTCTCCCAGAAAGCTTCTTTCCTGTTTTTAACTGAAGAAAATTCCTTTTTCACCAAAGTCCTCTATGGGCTTCCAAATATCACTTTTCAAATCCCACAAGAGCAGTCTTAGCGAAAGTCTTCTTGAGGGGAAAGCTGTAACTCTGTGAGATGAATTAACAGAAGACAAGACAGTTTCTCAGAAAGCTCCTTTCCAGTTTTCAACGGAAGATTTTTCCTTTTTCACCATAGCTCTCTATGGGCTTCCAAATATCACCTTGCAAATTTCACAAGGAGAGTCTTAGTGAACGGCCCCTGGAGAGGAAAGCTGTTACCCTGTGAGATGAACTAACAGAACACAAAGTAGTTTGTCCGAAAGCTTCTTATCGGTTTTTATCTTGGGATATTTCCATTTTCACCATAGCCCTCTATGGGCTTCCAAAAATCACTTTGCGAATTCCAAAAGAACAGCCTTAGGCAAAAGCTTCTTGAGGAGAAAGCTGTAAATTTGTGAGTTGAATTAACAGAACACAAAGTAGTTTCTCAGAAAGCTTCTTTTCGGTTTTTAACTTAGGATATTTCCTTTTCCACCATAGCCCTCTATGGGCTTCCAACTATCACTTTGAAAATTCCACAAGAACAGTCTTAGCGAAAGGCTTCTTGAGGGGAAAGCTGTAACTCTGTGAGATGAATTAACAGAACAAAAAGCAGGTTCTCAGAACCATTCTTTCCAGTTTTTAACGGAAGATATTTCCTTTTTCACCATAGCCCTCTATGTGATTCCAAATATCATTTTGCAAATTCCACAAGAACAGTCTTAGGGAACGGCTTCTTCAGGGGAAAGCTGTAACTCTGTGAAATGAATTAACGAAACACAAAGCAGTTTCTCAGACAGCTTCTTTTCCGTTTTTATCTTAGGATAATTCCATTTTCAACATAGCACTCTAAGGGCTTCGAAATATTACTTTGCAAATTCCACAAGAAAGATTAGTCTCAGTGAACGGCTTCTTGAGGTTAAATCTGTAACTCTGTGAGATGAATTAACAGAAAACAAAGCAGTTTCTCAGAAACCTTCTTTCCAGTTTTTAACAGAAGATATTTCCTTTTTCACCATAGCCCTCTATGGACTTCAAAATATCACTTTGCAAATTCCACAACAACAGTCTTAGCGAAAGGCTTTTTGAAGGGAAAGCTGTAATTCTGTGAGATGACTCAGAAAGCTTCTTTTCGGTTTTCATCTTAGGATACTTCCATTATCCCCATAGCCCTCTATGGGCTTCGAAATATCACTTTGCAAATTTCACAAGAACAGTCCTAGTGAATGGCTTCTGGAGGTGAAAGCTGTAAGTCTGTCAGATGAATTAACAGAACCGAAAGCAGTTTCTCAGAAATCTTCTTTCAAGTTTTCAACGGAAAATATTACCTTTTTCACCATAGCCCTCTATGGGCTTCCAAATATCACTTTGCATATTCCACAAGAACTGTCTTAGGGAAAGGGTTCTTGAGAGAAAAGCTGTAACGCTGTGAGACAAATTAATGGAACACAAAGCAGTTTCTCAGAAAACTTCTTTCCCTTTATTACCAGAGGATACTTCCCTTTTCCCCATAGCCCTTTATGGGCTTCCAAATAACACTTTGCAAATTCCACAAGAACAGTCTTAGCGAAATATTTCTTGGGAAAGGCTTCTTGATGGGAAAATGTAACGCTCTCAGTTGAATTAACAAAACACAAAGCAGTTTCTCAGAAAGGTCCTTTTCAGTTTTTATCCTAGGATATTTCCTTTTTCACCATAGCCCTGTATGGGCTCCCAAATACCACTTCTCAAATTCCACAAGAACAGTCTTAGCGAAAGGCTTCTTCAGGGGAAAACTGTAACTCTGTGAGATGAATTAACAGAACCCAAAGCAGTCTCTCAGAAAGCTTCTTTCAAGTTTTTAACGGAAGATATTTCCTTTTTCACCAGAGCCCTCTAAGGTCTTCCAAATATCTCTTTGCAAATTTCACAAGAACAGACATAGCGAAAGGCTTCTAGAGGGAAAAGCTGTAACACTGTGAGATGAATTCACAGAACAGAAAGCAGTTTCACACAAAGCTTTTTTTCAGTTTTCATCTTAGGATATTTCCTTTTTCACCATAGTCCTCTATGGGCTTCCAAATATCACTTTGCAAATTCCACAAGAACATTGTTAGCGAAAGGCTTCTGGAGGGGGAAACTGTAATTGTTTGAGATGAATTAACAGAACACAAAGCAGTTTCTCGAAAGCTCCTTTCCAGTATTTAACGGAAGATATTTCCTTTTTCACCATAGCCCTCTAAGGGCTTCCAAATATCACTTTGCAAATTCCACAAGAACATTCTTAGTGAAAGGCTTCTGGAGGGAAAAACAGTAACTCTGTGAGATGAATTAACAGAACACAAAGCAGTTTCTCGAAAGCTTCTTTCCAGTTTTTAACGGAAGATATTTCCTTTTTCACCATGGACCTCTATGGGCTTCCAAATATCACTTTGCAATTTCCACAAGAACAGTCTTAGCGAAAGGCTTTTTGAGGGGAAAGCTGTAAGTCTGTGAATGAATTAACAAAACACCAAGGAGTTTCTCAGAAAGATTCTTTCCAATTTTTAACGGAAGATATTTCCATTTTCACCGTAGCCGTCTATGGGCTTCCAAACATCACCTTGCAAATTCCACAAGAACAGTCTTAGGGAAAGGCTTTTTTAGGGGAAAGCTGTAACTCTGTCACATGAATGAACAGAACACAAAGTAGTTTCTCAGAAAGCTTTTTTTCGATTTTTATCTTAGGATACTTCCATTTTCACCATAGACCTCTATGGGCTTCGAAATATCACTTTGCAAGTTTCCCAAGTATAGTCTTAGTGAACGGCTCCTGGAGGGGATATGTGTACCTCTGTGAGATGAATAAATAGAACACAAAGCAGTTTCACAGAAAACTTCTTTCCATTTTTTAATGGAAGATGCTTCCCTTTTCACCATAGCCCTCTATGGGCTTCCAAATATCTCTCTGCAATTTCACAAGAACAGTCTTAGCGATAGGCTTCTTGATTGAAAAGCAGTAACTCTGAGAGATGAACGAACAGAACAAAAAACAGTTTCTCAAAAAGCTTCTTTTCAGTTTTTATCTTATCATATTTCCTTTTTCACCATAGCCATCTATGTGCTTTTAAATATCACTTTGGAAATTCCACAAGAACATTCTTAACGAAAGTCTTCTGGAGGGGAAAGGTGCAACACTGTGAGATGAATTAACAGAACACATAGAAGTTTCTCAGAAAATTTCTTTTCAGTTTTTAACGGAAGATATTTTCTCTTTCAGTATAGCCCACTATGGCCTTCCAAATATTACTTTGCAAATTCCACAAGAACAACCTTTGTGAAAGGCTTCTTTAGGGGAAAGCTGTAACACTGTGAGTTGAATTAACAGAACAAAAAGCAGTTTCTCATAAAGGTTCTTTCAGTTTTTATCTTAGGATACTTCCTTTCTCACCATAGCCCACTATGGGCTTCCAAATATCACTTTGCAAATTCCACAAGAACATTCTTAGTGAGCGGCTTATTGAGGGGAAAGCTGTACTTCTGTGAGATGAATTAACAGAACACAAAACAGTTTCTCAGAAAGATTCTTTCCAGTTTTTAACGGAAGATATTTCCTTTTTCACCGTAGCCCTCTCTGGGCTTCCAAATATCACTTTGCAAATTCCACAAGAACAGTCTTAGCGAAAAGCTTGTTGAGGGGAAAGCTGTAACTCTGTGAGCTCAATTAACAGAACACAATGCAGTTTCTCAGAAAGCTTCTTTCCCCTTTTAACAGAAGAGATTTCCTTTTTCACCATAGCACTCTATGGGCTTCCAAATATCACTGTGCAAATTCCACAGGAACAGTCTTATCGAAAGGCTTCTTGAGGGGAAAGCTGTAACTCTGTGAGATGAACTAAGAGAACACAAAGCTGTTTCTCAGAAAGCTTCTTTCCAGTTTTTAACGGAAGAGATTTCCTTTTTAAACATAACCCTCTGTGGACTTTAATTATCACTTTGCAAATACCACAAGAACACTCTTAGCGACAGGCTTCCTGAGCGGAAAGCTGTAACTCTGTGAGATGAATTAACAAAACACAAGGCAGTTTCCCAGAAAGCTTCTTTCCAGTTTTTAGCGGAAGATATTCTCTTTTTCACCATAGCCTTCTATGGGATTCCAAATATCACTATGCCTATCCAACAAGAACAGTCTTAGGGAAAGTCTTCTTGAGGAGAAAGCTGTAACTCTCTATGATGAATTAACAGAACACAAGGCAGTTTCTCAGAAATCTTCGTTCCAGTTTTTATCGGCAGTTATTTCTTTTTTCACCATAGCCCTCTATGGGCTTCCAAATATCACTTTGCAAAGTCCACAAGAACAGGCTTATCGAAAGCCTTCTTGAGGGGAAAGCTGTAACTCTGTAAGATGAATTAACAGAACACAACGCAGTTTCTCAGAAAGCTTCTTTCCAGTTTTTAACGGAAGATATTTCCTTTTTCATCATAGCCGTCTATGGGCTTCCAAATATCACTTTGGAAATTCCACAAGAACATTCTATGCGAAAGGATTCTTGAGGGGAAAGCTGTAACTCTGTGAGATGAATTAACAGAACACAAAGCAGTTTCTCAGAAAGCTTCTTTCCAGTTTTTAACGGAAGATGTTTCCTTTTTCACCATAGCCCTCTCTGGGCTTCCAAATATCACTTTGCAAATTCCTCAAGAACAGTCTTATCGATAGGCTTCTTGAGGTAAAAGCTGTAAATCAGTGAGATGAATTAACAGAACACAGCGTAGTTTCTCAGAAAACTTCTTTCCAGGTTTTAAAGGAAGATATTTCCTTTTTCACCATAGCCCTTAAAGGGCTTCCAAATATCACTTTGCAAATTCCACTGGAACAGTCTTAGCTAAAGGCTTCTTGAGGGGAAAGCTGTAACTCTGTGAGATGAATTAACAGAACACGACGCAGTTTCTCATAAAGCTTCTTTACAGTTTTTAACTGACGATATTTCCTTCTTCACCATAGCCCTCTATGGCCTTCCAAATATCACCTTGCAAATTCCACAAGAACAGTCTTAGCGAAAGGCTTGTTGAGGGGAAAGCAGTAACTCTGTTAGATGAATTAACAGAACACAAAGCAGTTTCTCAGTAAGCTTCTTTCAAGTTTTTAACTGAAGATATATCCTTTTTCACCATAGCCCTATATGGCCTTCCAAATATCACTTTGCACATTCCATAAGAACAGTCTTAGCGAAAGGCTTCTTGAGGGAAAAACTGTAAATCTGTGAGTTGAATGAACAGAACACAAAGCAGTTTCTCAGAAAGCTTCATTCCAGTTTTAAATGGAAGATATTTCCTTTTTCACCATAGCTATCTATGTGCTTCTAAATATCACTTTGCAAATTCCACAAGAATAGTCTTATCGAAAGACTTCTTGAGGTGAAAGCTGTAACTCTGTGAGATGAATTAACAGAACACAACACAGTTTCTCAGACAGCTTCTTTCCAGTTTTTAACTGAAGATATTTCCTTTTTCACAATGCCCTCTATGGGCTTCCAAAGATCACTTTGCAAATTCCACAAGAATAGTCTTAGCGAAAGCCTTATTGAGGGAAAAGCTGTAAGTCTGTGAGATGAATTAACAGAACTCAAAGCAGTTTCTCAGAAAGGTTCTTTCCAGTTTTTAAAGGAAGATATTTCCTTTTTCACCATAGCCCCCTATGGGCTTCCAAATATCACTTTGCAAATTCCACAAGAACAGTCTTATCGAAAGCCTTTTTGAGGGGAAAGCTGTATCTCTGTGAGATGAATTAACAGAACACAACACAGTTTCTTAGAAAGCTTCATTCCAGTTTTTAACGGAAGATATTTCCTTTTTCACCATAGCCCTCTATGGGCTTCCAAATATCATTTTGCCAATTCCACAAGAACAGTCTTATCGAACGGCTTTTTGAGGGGAAAGGTGTAACTGTCAGATGAACTAACAGAACGCAAAGGAGTTTTTCAGAAAGCTTCTTTCCAGTTTTTAACTGAGGATATTTCCTTTTTCACCATAGCACTCTATGGGCCTCCAAATATCACTTTGCAAATTCCACAAGAACAGTCTTAAACAAAGGTTTCTTGAGGGGAAAGCTGTAACTCTGTGAGATGAGTTAACAGAACACAACGCAGTTTCTCAGAAAGCTTCTTTGCAGTTTTTAACGGAAGATATTTCCTTTTTCATCATAGCCCTCTATGGGCTTCCAAATATCACATTGCAAATTCCACAAGAACAGTCTTAGTTGAAGGCTGCTTGAGGGGAAAGATGTAACTCTGTGAGATGAATTAACAGAACACAAAGTAGTTTCTCAGAAATATTTTTTCCAGTTTTGAACGGAAGATATTTCCTCTTTCACCATAGCCCTCTATGGGCTTCCAAATATCACTTTGCAAATTCCCCAAGAACAGTCTTATCGAAAGGCTTGTTGAGGGAAAAGCTGTAACTCAGTGAGATGAATTAACAGAACACAAAGCAGTTTCTCAGAAAGCTTCTTTCCAGTTTTTATAGGAAGATATTTGCTTTTTCATCATAGCCCCCTATGTGCTTCCAAATATCACTTTGCCAATTCCACAAGAACAGTCTTATCGAAAGGCTTCTTGAGGGGAAAGCTGTAACTCTGTGAGATGAATCAACAGAACACAAAGCAGTTTCTCAGAAAGCTTCTTTCCAGTTTTTAACAGAAGATATTTCCTTTTTCACCATAGCCCTCTATGGGCTTCCAAATATCACTTTGGAAATTCCACAAGAACAGTCTAAGCGAAAGGATTCTTTAGGGGAAAGCTGTAACTCTGTGAGATGAATTAACAGAACACAAAGCAGTTTCTCAGAAAGCTTCTTTCCAGTTTTTAACTGAAGATATTTCCTTTTTCACGATCGCCCTCTATAGTCTTGCATACATCACTTTACAACTTCCAGAAGAACAGTCTTATCGAACGGCTTCTTGAGGGGAAAGGTGTAACCCTCTGAGATGAATTAACAGAACACAAAGCAGTTTCTCAGAAAGATTCTTTCCAGTTTTTATCTGAAGATGTTTCCTTTTTCACCATAGCACTCTATGGGCTTCCAAATATCACTTTGCAAATTCCACAAGAACAATCTTAGGCAAAGGCTTCTTAACGGGAAAGCTGTAACTCTGTGAAATGTATTAACAGAACACAACACAGTTTCTCATAAAGCTTCTTTCCAGTTTATAACTGAAGATATTTCCTTTCTCACCATAGCCCTCTATGGGCTTTCAAATATCACTTTGCAAATTCCACAAGAAGAGTCCTATCGAAAGGCTTCTTTAGTGGAAACTGTAATTCTGTGAGATGAATTAACAGAACACAAACAGTTTCTGAGAAAGTTTCTTTCCAGATTTTAACTGAAGATATTTCCTTTTTCACCATAGCCCTCTATGGGCTTCCTAATATTACTTTGCAAATTCCACACGAAAAGTCAAAACCGTTCCAAACCGGATTGGGCCGGTCTGGTCTTGTTTGAGCCGGTGAAAAGCGGTTTGTGGCCCAGATTTAGCCGGTCTGGCCCGGTCTGGTCCCGTTTGCTCTGGCTTCAACTGTTCTGGGACGGTCTGGTGCAGTTTCATCCGGTTTGATACAGTCTGCTCCGGTTTTATCCTGTCTCATCCGGTCAAAACCAGTTTCAGCCAGTCTCTTCTTGTATGAACCGGTCAATACCGGTTTGAGCTGGTCTGGTCTGGTTTGAGCCGGTCTGGTCTGGTTTGAGCCGGTCAAAATCTGATTGAGCCGGTTTGGCCCGGTTTTAGCAGGTCTGTAGTGGTTTGAATTGGTCAAAACCGCTTTGAGCCGGTCAAAACAGGATTGAGCCAGTCAAAACCGGTTTGAACCGGTCTGCTCTGGTTTGAGCCAGTCAAAACCGGTTTGAGTCGGTCTGGTCCGGTTTGAGCCGGTCTGGTCTTCTTTGAGCAGGTCAAAACCGGTTTGTGGCCCAGTTTTCGGCGGTCTGTGACTGTCGGGTCTGGTTTGATCCAATTTTAGCTGGTCTGGGCCGGTCAGATTTGGTTTAATCCGGTCTCATCTGGTCAAAACCGGTTTTAGCCAGTCAAAACCGGTTTCAGCCGGTCTGGTGTGGTTTGAGCAGGTCAAACCCGGCTCAGGCCTGTCAAAACCGGTTTGAGCCGGTCTGTTCTGGTTTGAGCCGGTCAAAACCGGTTTGTGGCCCGCTTTTAGCTGGTCTGGCCCGGTCTCGTACCGTTTACTCTGGCTTCAGCTGTTCTGGGCCCGTCTGGTGCAGTTTCATGCGGTTTAAGCCGGTCTGGTCTGTTTTATCCTGTGTCATCCGGTCAAAAGCGGTTTGAGCCAGTCTCTTCTGGTGTGAGCGGGTCAAAACCGGTTTGAGCCGTCTGGTCTGGTTTGAGCCGGTCTGGTGTGGTATGAGCCGGTCAAAATGGGTTTGAGCCGGTCAAAACCGGTTCGAGCCGTTCTAAACCGGTTTAAGCTGGTCAAAACCGGATTGAACCGGTCTGGTCTGGTTTGAGCTGGTCAAAACCGATTTGAGCCGGTCTGGTCTGATTTGAGCCAGTCTGGTCTGGTTTGAGCCAGTCAAAGCCGGCTCAGGTCGGTGAAAACTGGTTTGAGCCGGTCTGGTCTGGTTTGAAAGGGTCAAAACCAGTTTGTGGTGCAGTTTGAGGCGGTCTGGACTGCTCTGGTCCGTTTTGATCCGGTTTTAGCCGGTCTGGGCTGGTGTGATTCATTTTGATCTGGTCTCATCTGGTAAAAACCGGTTTTAGCCGGTCAAAACCGATTTCAGCTGGTCTGGTGTGGTTTGAGCAGGTAAAAACCGGTTTGAACCGGTCTGGTCAGGTATGATCCGGTTTGAGAAGGTCTGGTCCGGTTTCATCCGGTGTAATCCAGTCAAAACCGGTTTGACCCGGTCAGGTCTGGTTTGAGCCGTTCAAAACAGGTTCGAGCCGGTCTGGTCTGGTTTGAGCCGGTCAAAACTGGTTAAGCCGGTCAAAACCAGTTTGAGCCGGTTTGGTCTGGTTGAAGCCAGTCAAAACCGATTCTTGCCTGTCTGAGTCGGTCTGTTCCGGTTTGTTCCGGTCTAATCAGATCAAAACCGGTTTGAGCCATTAAAAACCGGTTTTAGCCAGTCTGGAATGGTTTGAGCCAGTCAAAACCGGTTTGAGCCGGTCAAAACCGGATTGAGCCAGTCAAAACCGGTTTGAACCGGTCTCGTGTGGTTTGAGCCGGTCAAAACTGGTTTGAGCCTGTCTGTCCCGGTTTTAGCCGGTCTGTGCCTGTCTGGTCCGGTTTGATCCGGTTTCAACCGGTCTGGGTCTGTCTGGTCCGCTTTTATCCGGTGTGAACCGGTCTGGTCCGGTTTGATTCGTGTCATCCGGTCAAAACCAGTTTGAGCGGGTCTGGTCCGGTTTGAACTGGTCTGGTTCTGGTTTGAACTGGTCAACACCAGTTTGAGCTGGTCTGGTCTGGTTTGAGCCGGTCAGAACCGGTTTGTGGCCCAGTTTTATGCGGTTTGGGCCAGTCTGCTCCAGTTTGTCCGATTTTACCCGGTCTGGGCCGGTCTGATTCGGTTTGATCCAGTCTCATCCGGTCAAAAAAGGTTTTAGCTGGTCAAAACCGGTTTCAGCCAGTCTGGTGTAGTTTGAGCAGGTCAAAACCGGTTTGAGCCGGTCTGGTCTGGTTTGAGCCGGTCTGTTCTGGTTTGAGCCGGTCAAAACCGATTCGAGCCATTCAAAACCGATTTGAGCCGGTTTGGTCTGGTTGAAGCCAGTCAAAACCGATTTGAGACTGTCTGAGCTGGTCTTGTCTGGTTTGATCCAGTCTATATCAGGTCAAAACCGGTTTGAGCCTGTGAAAACGTTTTTAGCCGGTCTGGAGTGGTTTGAGTCGGTCAAAACAGGTTTGAGCCGGTCAAAACCGGATTGAACCAGTAAAAACCGGTTTGAACCGGTCTGGTCTGGTTTGAGCCGGTCATAACCAGTTTGAGCCGGTCTGGCCCGGTTTTAGACAGTCTTGGCCAGTCTGGTCCGGTTTGATCTGGTGTCATCTGGTCAAAACCGGTTTGAGCTGGTCTGTTCCAGTTTGAGCCGGTTTGGTCTGGTTTGAGCCGGTCAAAACCGGCTGAGACCGGTCAAAAGCGGTTTGAGCCGTTCTGGTCTTGTTTGAGCTGGTCAAAACCGGTTTGTGGCCCGGTTTTAGCCTGTCTGGCCCGGTGTGGTCCGGTTTGCTCCGGCTTCAGCTGTTCTGGGACGGTCTGGTGCAGTTTCATCCGGTTTGAGCCGGTTTGGTCCGGTTTTATCCTGTCTCATCCGGTCAAAACCAGTTTGAGCCAGTCTCTTCTGGTTTAAACTGGTCAAAACCGGTTTGAGCTGGTCTGGTCTGGTTTGAGCCAGTCAAAATCTGATTGAGCCGATTTGGCCCGGTTTTAGCCTGTCTGGGCTGGTCTGGTTCGGTTTGAGCTGGTTTGAGCCGGTTTGTGCTGGTCTGGTCCGATGTGATCCGGTTTGAGAAGGTCTCGTCCGGTGTGATCCGGTCTAATCCGGTCAAAACCGGTTTGAGCTGGTCAGGTCTGGATTGAGCCGGGCAAAACACGTTCGACACGTTCTGGTCTGGTTTTAGCTGGTCAAAATAGGTTTGAGCCGGTTTGGCACTTTTTTAGGTGGTCTGGGTCGGTCTGTTCCGATTTTCTCCGGTTTGAGCCGGTCTGGTCTGGTTTGAACTGGTCTGGTCTGGTTTGAGCCGGTCAGAACCAGTTCGAGCCGTTCAAAACCGGTTTGAGCCGGTTTGGTCTGGTTGAAGCCAGTCAAAACCGATTCGAGCCTGTCTGAGCCGGTCTGGTCTGGTTTGATCCGGTCTAATCAGGTCAAAATCGGTTTGAGCCGGTGAAAACCGGTTTTAGCCAGTCTGCAGTGGATTGTGTCGGTCAAAAGCGGTTTGAGCTGGTCAAAACAGGATTGAGCCAGTCAAAACTGGTTTGAACCAGTCTGGTCTGGTTTGAGCCAGTCAAAAGCGGTTTGAGCCGGTCTGGTCTGCTTTGAGCCGGTCAAAACCGGTTTGTGGCCCGGTTTTAGCCGGTCTGGGTCGGTCTGGTCTGGTTTGATCCGGTTTCAGCTGGTCTGGGGCGGTCGAGTCTGGTTTGATCCAGTCAAAACCGCTTTGAGCCGGTCAACAACGGTTTGAGCCTGTCTGGTCTGGTTTGAGCCGTTCTGCTCTGGTTTGAGCCGGTCAAAATCGGCTCAGGTCGGTCAAAACCGGTTTGAGCCGGTCTGGTCTGGTTTGAACCGGTGAAAACCAGTTTGAGGCCCAGTTTTAGGCGGTCTGGGCTGGTCTGGTCCGGTTTGATCCGATTTTAGCCGTCTGGGCCTGTCTGGTTCGGTTTGATCCAGTTTCAGCTGGTCTGGGCCTGTCTGGTCCGGTTTGATCCGGTGTGAGCCGGTCTGGTCCTGTTTGATCCGGTGTCATCTGGTCAAAACCGTTTTGAGCTGTTCTGGTCCGGTTTGAGCCGTTCTGCTCTGGTTTGAGCTGGTCAAAACCGGCTCAGGCTGGTTAAAACCGGTTTGATCCGGTCTGATCTGGTTTGAGCCAGTCAAAACCGGTTTGTGGTTCGATTTTAGCTGGTCTGGACCGGTCTGTCCCGGTTTGATCCGGTTTCAGCTGGTCTGGGCCGGTCGAGTCTGGTTTGATCTGGTCTCATCAGGTCAAAACTGGTTTGAGCCGGTGAAAACCGGTTTTAGCCGGTCTGGAGTGGTTTGAGCCAGTCAAAACCGGTTTGAGCCAGTCAAAACCAGATTGAGGCAGTCAAAAGCGGTTTGAACCGGTCTGGTCTGGCTTGAGCTGGTCAAAACCGGTTTGAGCTGGTCTGGCCCGGTTTTAGCCGGTCTGGGCCTGTCTGGTCCGGTATGATTCGGTTTCAGCCGGTCTGGGCCTGTCTGGTCCGGTTTCATCTGGTGTGAGCCTCTCTGGTTTGGTTTGAGCCAAACCAGAGAGCCGGTCTGGGCCTGTCTGGTCCGGTTTGAGCCGGTCTGGTCTGGTTTGAGTTGGTCAAAACCGGCTCAGGCCGGTCAAAACACGTTTGAGCCGGTCTGGTCTGGTTTGAGCCAGTCAAAACCTGTTTTTGGCCCGGTTTTAGCCAGTCTGGCCCAGTATAGCTCCCGTTTGCTCCGGCTTCAGCTGTTCTGGGCTGGTCTGGTGTGGTTTCATCCGGTTTAAGCCGGTCTGGTCTGGTTTTATCCTGTCTCATCCCGTCAAAAGCGGTTTGAGCCGGTCTCTTCTGCTGTGAGTCGGTCAAAACTGGTTTGAGCCCGTCTGGTCCGGTTTGAGCCGGTCTGGTCTGGTTGGAGCCGGTCAAAACCTGATTGAGCCGGTTTGGCTCGGTTTTAGCCTGTCTGGGCAGGTCTGGTTCGGATTGAGCCGGTTAGATCCGGTTTGTGCTGGTCTGGTCCGGTATGATCCGGTTTGAGCAGGTCTGGTCTGGTTTGATCCGGTCTAATCTGGTCAAAACCGGTTTGAGCCGGTCAGTTCTGGTTTGAGCCGGTCAAAACAGGTTCGACACTGTCTGGTCTGGTTTGAGCCGGTCAAAATAAGTTTGAGCCGGTTTGGCCTGGTTTTAGGCTGTCTGGGCCGGTCTGGTCCGGTTTGATCCGGTTTTAGCCGGTCTGGGCTCGTCTGGTCCGGTTTGATCCTGTCTCATCCGGTCAAAATCGATTTCAGCTGGTCAAAACCGGTTTTAGCTGGTCTGCTGTGGTTTGAGCCGGTCAAAACCGGTTTGAGCCGGTCAAAACCGGTTCGAGCCGTTCAAAACCGGTTTAAGCTGGTCAAAACTGGATTGAACCGGTCTGGTCTAGTTTGAGCCGCTCAAAACCGATTTGAGCCGGTCTGGTCTGGTTTGAGCCGGTCTGGTCTGGTTTGAAGCGGTCAAAACCAGCTCAGGTCGGTCTAAACCGGTTTGAGCCAGTCTGGTTCTGTTTGAGACAGTTTGAGCCAGTTTGTGCTGGTCTGGTCCGGTATGATCTGGTTTGAGAAGGTCTGGCCGGTTTGATCCGGTCTAATCTGGTCACTACCGGTTTGAGCTGGTCAGGTCTGGTTTGAGCTGATCAAAACAGGTTCGACCTTGTCTGGTCTGGTTGGAGCCGGTCAAAATAGGTTTGAGCTGGTTTGGCATGGTTTTAGGCGGTCTTGGCCGGTCTGGTCCAGTTTGATCCAGTTTGAGCCGGTCTGGTCTGGTTTGAGCCTGTCAAAATAGGTTTGAGGCGTTCCGGTCTGGTTTGAGCCGGTCAAAACCGGTTTGAGCCGGTGAAAACTGATTTGAGCCGCTCTGGTCCAGTTTCAGCCTGTCTGGTCTGGTTTAAGCAGGTCAAAATTGGCTCAGGATGGTCAAAACCGGTTTGAGCCGGTCTGGTCTGGTTTGAGCCGGTCAAAACCGGTTTGTGGGCCGGTTTTAGCCGGTCTGGGCTGGTCTGTTCTGGTTTGATGCGGTTTCAGCTGGTCTGGGCTGGTCGAGTCCGGTTTGATCCGGACAAAACCGCTTTGAGCCAGTCAAAACCGGTTTGAGCCGGTCTGGTCTGGTTTGACCGGTCAAAACCCGCTCAGGTCGGTCAAAACCGGTTTGAGCCGGTTTGTTCTGGTTTAAACCAGTCAAAACCGGTTTGTGGCCCAGTTTTAGGTGGTCTGGGCCGGTCTGGTCCGGTTTGATCCGATTTTCGCCAGTCTGGGCTGGTCTGATTTGGTTTAATCCAGTCTAATCTGGTCAAAACTGGTTTTAGCTGGTCAAATCCGCTTTCAGACGGTCTGGTGAGGTTTGAGCAGGTCAAAACCAGTTTGAGCTGGTTAAAACCGGTTTTAGCTGGTCTGGTCTGGTTTGAGCTTGTCTGGTCTGGTTTGAGCCAGTCAAAACCGGTTGGAGCCGGTCAAAACCGGGTTGAGCCGGTCTGATCTGGCTTGAGCTGGTCAAAACCGGTTTGTGGTCCGGTTTTAGCCGGTCTGGCCCGGTCTGGTCCCGTTTGCTCCGGCTTCAGCTGTTCTGGGCCGGTCTGGTGCGGTTTCATCTGGTTTAAGCCAGTCTGGTCTGGTTTTATCCTGTCTCATCCAGTCAAAACCGGTTTGAGCCGGTCTCTTTTGGTGTGAGCCGGTCAAAACCGGTTTGAGCCAGTCTGGTCTGGTTTGAGGCGGTCTGGTCTGGTTTGAGCCGGTCAAAACCTGACTGAGCCGGTTTGGCCCGGTTTTAGCCTGTCTGGGTCGGTCTGGTTCGGTTTGAGCTGGATAGAGCCGGTTTGTGCAGGTCTGGCCGGTATGAAGCGGTCTGGTCTGGTTTGAGCCGGTTAAAACCGGTCTGTGGCCTGGTTTTAGCCGGTCTGGCCCAGTCTGGTCCAGATTGCTCCGGCTTCAGCTGTTCTGGGCTGATCTGGTGTGGTTATATCCGGTTTGAGCCGGTACGGTCCGGTTTTATCATGTCTCATGTGGTCAAAACTGCTTTGAGGGCTGTCTGGTCTGGTTTGACGTGGTCAAAACCGGTTTCAGCCGGTCTGGTCTGGGTTGAGCCGGTCTGGTCTGGTTTGAGCTGGTCAAAACCGGTTTCAGCCGGTCTGGTCTGGTTTGAGACGGTCAAAACTGGTTCGAGTCAGTGAAAACCGGTTTGAGCCGGTTTTGTCTGGTTGAAGCCAGTCAAAACCGATTCGAGCCTGTCTGAGCTGGTCTGGTCCGGTTTGATCTGGTCTAATCAGGTCAAAACCGGTTTGGGCCAGTGAAAACCGGTTTTAGTCGGTCTGGAGTGGTTTGAGCTGGTCAAAACCGGTTTGAGCCGGTCAACACCGGTTTGTGGCCCGGTTCTAGCTGGTCTGGCCCGGTCTGCTCCGGTTTACTCCGGCTTCAGCTTTTCTGGGCCGTTCTGGTGGGGTTTCATCCGGTTTGAGCCGGTCAGATCCGGTTTTATCGTGTCTCATTCGGTCAAAACCGCTTTGAACCTGTCTGGTCTGGCTTGAGCCGGTCAAAACCGGTTTTGGCCGGTCTGGTCTGGTTTCAGCCGGTCAAAACCCGTTTATGGCCCAATTTTAGGCGGTCTGGGCCGGTCTGGTCCGGTTTGATCCCATTTTAGCCGGTCTGGGCCAGTCGGATTCGTTTTGATCCGGTCTGATCCGGTCAAAACCGGTTTTAGTGGGACAAAACCGGTTTCAGCCGCTCTGGTGTGGTTTGAGCAGGTAAAAACCGGTTTGAGCAGGTCAAAACCGGTTCGAGCACATCAAAACCGGTTTGAGCCGGTTTGGTCTGGTTGAAGCCAGTGAAAACTGATTCGAGCCCGTCTGAGACCGTCTGGTCCGGTTTGATCCGTTCTAATCAGGTCAAAAACGGATTGAGCCGGTAAAAACCGGTTTTAGCCGGTGTGGAGTGGTTTGAGCCGGTCAATACCGGTTTGAGTCGGTCAAAACCGGATTGAGCCCGTCAAAACCGATTTGAACCTGTCTGGACTGGTTTGAGCTGGTAAAAAACCAGTTTGAGCCAGTATGGCCCGGTTTTAGCCAGTCTGTGCTGCTCTGGTCTGGTTTGATCCGGTTTCAGCCATTCTGGACCTGTCTGGTCCGGGTTGATCCGGTGTGAGCCGGTCTGGTCCGGTTTGATCCGTTGTCATCCGGACAAAACCGGTTTGAGCCGCCCTGGTCCGGATTGAGCCTGTCTGGTCTGGTTTGAGCCGATCTAACCGGCTAAGGCCGGTCAAAAACCGGTTTGAGCCAGTCTGGACTGGTTTGAGTGGTTCAAAACCAGTTTGTGGCCCAGTTTCAGCCGGTCTGGGCCGGTCTGCTCCGGTTTGATCCGGTTTCAGCTGGTCTGGGCCGGTCGACTCCGGTTTGATCCGGTCAAAACCACTTTGAGAGGGTCGAAACTGTTTTGAGCCAGTCTGGTCTGGTTTGAGCCAGTCTACTCTGGTTTGAGCCGGTTCAAAAACCGGTTCGAGCCGGTGAAAACCGGTTTGAGATGGCCTGATCTGGTTTAAAACCGGTCAAAACCGGTTTGTGGCCCAGTTTTAGACAGTCTGGGCTGGTCTGGTCAGGTTTGATCCAATTATAGCTGGTCTGGGCTGTTCTGATTCGGTTTGATCCGGTCTCATCCGGTCAAAACCGGTTTTAGCCTGTCAAAACCAGTTTCAGCCGGTCTGGTGTGGTTTAAGCAGGTTAAAATCGGTTTGACCTGGTCAAAACTGGTTTGAGTCGGTCTGGTCTGGTTTGAGCCGGCCTGGTCTGGTTTGAGCCGGTCAAAACTGGTTTGAGCTGGTCAAAACCGGTTTGAGCTGGTTTGGTCTGTTTGAAGCCAGTCAAAACCGATTCGAGCCTGTCTTAGCCGGTCTTGTCCAGTTTGATCTGGTCTAATCAGGTCAAAACCGGTTTGAGCCGGTGAAAACCGGTTTTTAGCTGGTCTGGAGTGGCTTGAGCTGGTCAAAACCGGATTGAGCCATTCAAAACCGGTTTGAGCCGGTCTGGCCCGGTTTTAGCCAGTCTGGGCTGGTCTGGTCCGGTTTGATCTGATTTCAGCCGGTCTGGGCCTGTCTGGTCCAGTTTGATCCGGTGTGAGTCGGTCTGGTCTGGTTTGATCCGGTGTCATCTGGTAAAAGCTGGTTTGAGCCGCTCTGGTCCGGTTTGAGCCTCTCTGGTCTGGTTTGAGCCGTTCTGAACTGGCTCAGTCCGTTCAAAACCGGTTTGAGCCGGTCTGGTCTGGTTTCAGGCAGTCAAAACCGCTTTGTGGCCCGCTTACCGCCGGTCTGGGCCTGTCTGATCCTGTTTAATCCAGTTTTTCAGCTCATCTGGGCCGGTCGAGTCTGGTTTGATCCAGTCAAACCGCTTTGAGACGGTCAAACCGGTTTGAGCCGGTCTGGTCTGCTTTGAGCTGGTCTAATCAGGTCAAAACCGGTTTTAAGCCGGTAAAAACCGGTTTTAACCCGGTCTGGAGTGGTTTGAGCTGGTCAAAACCGGTTCGAGGCAGTCAAAACCGGTTTGAGCCGGTTTGATCTGGTTGAAGCCAGTCAAAACCGATTCGAGCCTGTCTGAGCTGGTCTGGTCCGGTTCGATCCGGTCTAATAAGGTCAAAACCGGTTTGAGCTGGTGAAAACCGGTTTTAGCTGGTCTGGAGTGGTTTGAGCCGCTCAATACCGGTTTGAGCCAGTCAAAACCGGATTGAGCCAGTCAAAACCGATTTGAACCTGTCTGGTCTGGTTTGAGCCGGTCAAAACCTGTTTGAGCTGGTATGGCCCGGTTTTAGCAGGTCTGTGCCGCTCTTGTCTGGTTTGAACCGGTTTCAGCAGGTCTGGTCCTGTCTGGTCCGGTTTGATCCGGTGTGAGCCGTTCTGGTCCGGATTGATCCGGTGTCATCTGGTGAAAACCGATTTGAGCCGCTCTGGTCCGGTTTGAGCCGCTCTGGTCCGGTTTGAGCCGTTCTAAACCGGCACAGGACTGTCAAAGGGGTTTGAGCTGGTCTGGTCTGGTTTCAGCCGGTCAAAACCGCTTTGTGGCCCGATTTCAGCCTGTCTGGGCCGGTCTGGTCCTGTTTGATCTGGTTTCAGCTGGTCTGGGCCGCTCGAGTCTGGTTTGATCCGGTCAAAACCCCTTTGAGCCGGTCAAAACCGGTTTGAGCCGGTCTGGTCTGGTTTCAGCCGGTGAAAACCGGCTCAGGTCGGTCAAAACCGGTTTGAGCCGGTCTGGCCTGGTTTGAACCGGTCAAAACCGGTTTGTGACCCAGTTTTAGGCAGTCTGGGCCGGTCGGGTACGGTTTGATCTGATTTTAGCCGGTCTGGTTTGGTCTGATTCTGTTTGATCCGGTCTCATCCGGTCAAACCCGGTTTTAGCCGGTCAAAACCGGTTTCAGCCAGTCTGGTGTGGTTTGAGCCAGTCAAAACCGGTTTGAGCCGGTCAAAACCGGTTCAAGGCGTTCAAAACCGGTTTGTGCCAGTCAAAACCGCAATGAACCGGTCTGGTCTGGTTTGTGTGGGTCTAATCAGGTCAAAACCGGTTTAAGCCGCTGAAAACCGGTTTTACCCGGTCTGGAGTGGTTTGAGCTGATCAAAATCCGTTAGAGCCGGTCAAAACCGGATTGAGGCAGTCAAAACCGGTTTGAACCGGTCTGGTCTGGTTTGAGCCGGCCAAAAGCGGCTCAGGTCTGTCAAAACCGGTTTGAGCCAGTCTGGTCTGGTTTGCACCGGTCAAAACCCGTTTGTGGCCCAGTTTTAGGCAGTCTGGGCCGGTCTGGTCAGGTTTGATCCGATTTTAGCCAGTCTTTGCCGGTCTGATTTGGTTTGATCTGGTCTCATCCAGTCAAAACGAGTTTTAGCTGTTCAAAAACCGGTTTCAGCTGGTCTGGTATGGTTTGAGCAGGTCAAAACCAGTTTGAGCCGGTCAAAACCGGTTTTGGCCAGCCTGGTCTGGTTTGAGCCGGTTTGGTCTGGTTTGAGCTGGTCAAAACCGATTCGAGCCGGTCAAAACCGGATTGAGCCGGTTTGGTCTGGTTGAAGTCAGTCGAAACGAATTCGAGCCTATCTGAGCCGGTCTGGTCCGGTTTGACACGGTCTAATGAGGTCAAAACTGGTTTGGGCCATTGAAAACCGGTTTTAGCCGGTCTGGAGTGGTTTGAGCTGCTCAAAACCGGATTGACCCAGTCAAAACCGGTTTGAACCTGTCTGGTCTGGTTTGAGCCGGTCCGGCCCGGTTTTAGCCGGTCTGTGCCGCTCTCGTCTGGTTTGATCCGGTTTCAGCCGGTCTGGGACTGTCTGGGCCAGTTTGATCCGGTGTGAGCCAGTCTGGTCCGGATTGATCCGTTGTCATCCAGTCAAAACCGGTTTGAGCCGGTCTGGTTTGGTTTGAGCCGGTCAAAACCGGTTGGTGGCCTGGTTTCAGCCGGTCTGGGGCCGGTCTGCTCCGGTTTCATTCGGTTTCAGCTGGTCTGGGCCAGTCGAGTCCGGTTTGATCCGGTCAAAACCGGTTTGAGCCGGTCTGGTCTGGTTTGAGCCGGTCTGCTCTGGTTTGAGCCGGTTAAAACTGGTTTGTGCAAATCAAAACCGGATTGAACCGGTCTGGTCTGGTTTGACCTGGTCTAATCAGGTCAAAACCGCTTTTAGCCGTTAAAACCCGGTTTTACCCGGTATGGAGTGACTTGAGCCGGTCAAAACCGGTTTCAGCCTGTCAAAACCGAATTGAGGCAGTCAAAACCGGTTTGAACCGGTCTGGACTGCTTTGAGCCGGTCAAACCGGCTAAGCTCGGTCAAAACCCGATTGAGCCAGTCTGGTCTGGTTTCATCCGGTCAAAACCGCTTTGTGGCTCACTTTCAGCCGGTCTGGGCCGGTCTGGTTCTGTTTGATCCGCTTTCAGCTCATCTGGGCTGGTAGAGTCTGGTTTGATCCGGTCAAAACCGCTTTGAGCCGGTGAAAACAGGTTTGAGCCGGTCTGGTCTGGTTTGAACCGGTCAAAACCGGTTTGTGTCCCAGTTTTAGGCATTCTGGGCCGGTCGGGTATGGTTTGATCACATTTTAGCCGGTCTGGGACAGTCAGATTTGGTTTGATCCGGTCTCATCCGGTCAAATCCGGTTTTAACCGAACAAAACCGGTTTCAGCCGGTCTGGTGTGGTTTGAGCAGGTCAAAACCGGTTTGAGCCAGTCAAAACCGGTTCGAGCCCATCAAAACTGGTTTGAGCCGGTTTGGTCTGGTTGAAGCCAGTGAAAACCGATTCGAGCCTGTCTGAGCCCGTCTAGTCCGGTTTGATGCGGTCTAATCAGCTCAAAACGGTTTGGGCCATTGAAAACCGGTTTTAGCCGGTCTGGAGTGTTTTGAGCTGGTAAAAATCGGTTTGAGCTGGTCAAAACCGGATTGAGCCAGTCCAAACCGGTTTGAAGCTGTCTGGTTTGGTTTGAGCCGGTCAAATCCAGTTTGAGCCGGTCTGGCCCGGTTTTAGCCGGTCTGTGCCGCGCTCGTCTGGTTTGATCCGGTTTCAGCCGGTCTGGGCCTGTCTGGGCCAGTTTGATCCGGTGTGAGCCAGCCTGGTCT